>NC_068447.1:4790396-4837896 GCF_023373465.1 Oncorhynchus keta | reverse complement strand
TATATTATCTTATCATATCATGTCATATCATATCTTATCTTATCTTATCATGTCATATCATATCTTATATCATGTCATATCATATCTTATCTTATCTTATCATGTCATATCATATCGTATCTTATCTTATCATGTCATATCTTATCATATCATATCGTATCTTATCTTATCATGTCATATCTTATCATATCATGTCATATCATATCTTATCTTATCATGTCATATCATATCGTATCTTATCATGTCATATCTTATCTTATCATGTCATATCATATCTTATCTTATCTTATCATGTCATATCATATCTTATCTTATCATGTCATATCATATCGTATCTTATCTTATCATGTCATATCTTATCATATCATGTCATATCATATCGTATCTTATCTTATCATGTCATATCATATCTTATCTTATCATATCATACCATGTTTTATATCACATTTAGAATGCAGACGATGAGTCAGGAAGAGATTACTTGATGTCAAGTAAAAGAGACAATGACAGAAAGAGGAACAACACACACACACACACACACACACACACACACACACACACACACACACACACACACACACACACACAAAACACACACACACAAAACACGACTCACCCTGCAGCGGCAGGACCCGGTTGGCATGGATAATGATGCTGAGTTGTAGCACCAGCTGAGGAGCGTTCTTCAGGAAGGCCTCCAGCAGCCTCAGCATGGTGATGTCAGCACACTCAAACATCAACCTCCAGTGGAAGTGACCGCGGTTGCCGAGCCAACGGCTCTGGGCGCCCAGGTAGAGGGCGTGGACATACCTGTAGAGGGGGAGGGGAGGAGAAGGGGGACGTCAATCAATCAATCAATTAATGAATCAGATAACTTATTGATCAGTCAATCTGTCAATTAATGAATCAGATAACTTAGTGATCAGTCACTACTGTAGTGACTCTGGATAAGAGAGTCTGCTAAATAACTCACTACTGTAGTGACTCTGGATAAGAGTCTGTTAAATGACTCACTACTGTAGTGACTCTGGATCAGAGAGTCTGCTAAATGACTCACTACTGTAGTGACTCTGGATAAGAGAGTCTGTTAAATGACTCACTACTGTAGTGACTCTGGATAAGAGAGTCTGTTAAATGACTCACTACTGTAGTGACTCTGGATAAGAGAGTCTGTTAAATGACTCACTACTGTAGTGACTCTGGATCAGAGAGTCTGCTAAATGACTCACTACTGTAGTGACTCTGGATCAGAGTGTCCTTCAATGTAAGAAGGAGTAACCGTAGAGCGGAACCAGAGCGATGTGGACAAACATATATATCAACATAAATTGTCCCATTAACAATCACCCCATGTTAAACAAACCTACTTCATTTCAAACGTCACATTTCTCTAGTATAGGTGACTTATTGTAATGAACGATATCACCAGAAATTCAGGAGATAAGTGATTTTTTTGTGGTCGGTGTCGATAATTGTCAGTTTATCGTCCCAGCTCTAATACACTGTAGACCATAAGGGCATATAGGACATGTCAGGTGAGGCAGACAACTAAAGCTGAAGGCTCCAGTCTACAGAGGAACCCACAGAAACAGCCCACAGTCAGGAAACTCACATGGTAACATCATCATTTGAAGCGGGAAGTTTACATACACCTTAGCCAATTACATTTAAGCTCAGTTTTTCACAATTCCTGACATTTAATCCTCATAAAAATTCCCTGTCTTTGGTCAGTTAGGATCACTTTATTTTAAGAATGTGAAATGTCAGAGTGATTTATTTCAGTTTTTATTTCTATCATCACATTCCCAGTGGGTCAGACGTTTACTTACACTCAATTAGTATATGGTAGCATTGCCTTTAAATTGTTTAACTTGGGTCAAACATTTCGGGTAGCCTTCCACAATGTTTCCCTCAATAAATTGGGTGAATTTTGGCCCATTCCTCCTGACAGAGCTGGTGTAACTGAGTCAGGTTTGTAGGCCTCCTTGCTCGCACATATTCTTTTTCAGTTCTGCCCACAAATGTTCTAGGATTGAGGTCAGGGCTTTGTGAGGGCCACTCCAATACCTTGACTTTGTTGTCCTTAAGCCATTTTGCCACAACTTAGGAAGTATGCTTGGGGTCATTGTCCATTTGGAAGACCCATTTGGAAGTATGCTTGGGGTCATTGTCCATTTGGAAGACCCATTTACGACCAAGCTTTCACTTCCTGACTGATGCCTTGAGATGTTGCTTCAATATATCCACGTCATTTTAATTCCTCATGATTCCATCTATTTTGTGAAGTGCACCAGTCCCTCCTGCAGCAAAGCACCCCCACAACATGATGCTGCCATCCCCGTGCTTCACGGTTGGGATGGTGTTCTTTGGCTTGCAAGCCTCCCCCTTTTTCCTCCAAACATAACGATGGTCATTATGGCCAAACAGTTCTATTTTTGTTTCATCAGACCAGAGGACATTTCTCCAAAAAGTACGGTCTTTGTCCCCATGCGCAGTTGCAAACCGTAGTCTGGCTTTTTTGTGGCGGTTTTGGAGCAGTGGCTTCTTCCTTACTGAGCGGCCTTTCAGGTTATACAGGTCGATATAGGACTCGTTTTACTGTGGATTTAAATACTTTTGTACCTGTTTCCTCCAGCATCTTCACAAGGTCCTTTGCTGTTGTTCTGGGATTGATTTGTACTTTTCGCACCAAAGTACGTTCATCTCTAGGAGACAGAACGCGTCTTCTTCCTGAGAGGTATGATGGCTGCGTGGTCCCATGGTATTTATACTTGCGTACTATTGTTTGTACAGATGAACGTGGTACCTTCAGGCGTTTGGAAGTTGCTCCCAAGGATGAACCAGACTTATGGAGGTCTAACATTTTTCTTTCTGAGGTCTTGGCTGATTTCTTTTGATTTCCCCATTATGTCAACCAAAGAGGCACTGAGTTTGAAGGTAGGCTTTGAAATACATCCACAGGTACACCTCCAATTGACTCAAATTATGTCAATTAGCTTATCAGAAGCTTCTAAAGCCATGACATCATTTTCTGGAATTTTTCAAGCTGTTTAAAGGCGCAGTCAACTTAGTGTATGTAAATATGTGATCAATAACATCTGATAAATATGTGTATGGGACCAATAACATCTGTTAAATATGTGCATGGACCAATAACATCTGTTAAATATGGACCAATAACATCTGTTAAATATGTGTATGTGACCAATCACATCTGTTAAATATGGACCAATAACATCTGTTAAATATGTGTATGTGACCAATAACATCTGTTAAATATGGACCAATAACATCTGTTAAATATGTGTATGTGACCAATCACATCTGTTAAATATGGACCAATAACATCTGTTAAATATGTGTATGTGACCAATAACATCTGCTAAATATGTGTATGTGACCAATAACATCTACTAAATATGTGTATGGACGGTGTCAAAGACCCAGTCAAAGACCCAGTTAAAGACCCAGTTAAAGACCCAGTCAAAGACCCAGCCAAAGACCCAGTTAAAGACCCAGTTAAAGACCCAGTCAAAGACCCAGTTAAAGACCCAGTTAAAGACCCAGCCAAAGACCCAGTTAAAGACCCAGTTAAAGACCCAGTCAAAGACCCAGTCAAAGACCCAGTCAAAGACCCAGTTAAAGACCCAGTCAAAGACCCAGTCAAAGACCCAGCCAAAGACCCAGTTAAAGACCCAGTCAAAGACCCAGTTAAAGACCCAGTTAAAGACCCAGCCAAAGACCCAGTTAAAGACCCAGTCAAAGACCCAGTTAAAGACCCAGCCAAAGACCCAGTTAAAGACCCAGCCAAAGACCCAGTTAAAGACCCAGTTAAAGACCCAGTCAAAGACCCAGTTAAAGACCCAGTTAAAGACCCAGCCAAAGACCCAGTTAAAGACCCAGTCAAAGACCCAGTTAAAGACCCAGTTAAAGACCCAGCCAAAGACCCAGTTAAAGACCCAGCCAAAGACCCAGTCAACGACCGAACCAAAGACCCAGCCAAAGACCCCGTTAAAGACCCAGCCAAAGACCCAGTTAAAGACCCAGTCAAAGACCCAGTTAAAGACCCAGTCAAAGACCCAGCCAAAGACCCAGTCAAAGACCCAGCCAAAGACTCAGTAACAGACCCAGTCAAAGACCCAGCCGAAGACCCAGTTAAAGACCCAGTCAAAGACCCAGTTAAAGACCCAGCCAAAGACCCAGTTAAAGACCCAGCCAAAGACCCAGCCAAAGACCCAGTCAAAGACCCAGTTAAAGACCCAGCCAAAGACCCAGTCAAAGACCCAGTTAAAGACCCAGTTAAAGACCCAGCCAAAGACCCAGTCAAAGACCCAGTCAAAGACCCAGTTAAAGACCCAGTCAAAGACCCAGCCAAAGACCCAGCCAAAGACCCAGTCAAAGACCCAGTTAAAGACCCAGTCAAAGACCCAGTTAAAGACCCAGCCAAAGACCCAGTTAAAGACCCAGCCAAAGACCCAGCCAAAGACCCAGTCAAAGACCCAGCCAAAGACCCAGTCAAAGACCCAGTCAAAGACCCAGTTAAAGACCCAGTCAAAGACCCAGTTAAAGACCCAGTCAAAGACCCAGTTAAAGACCCAGTCAAAGACCCAGTTAAAGACACAGATAAAGACCCAGTCAAAGACCCAGCCAAAGACCCAGATAAAGACCCAGTTAAAGACCCAGTCAAAGACCCAGTTAAAGACCCAGTCAAAGACCCAGCCAAAGACCCAGTCAAAGACCCAGTCAAAGACCCAGTCAAAGACCCAGTTAAAGACCCAGTCAAAGACCCAGTTAAAGACCCAGTCAAAGACCCAGTTAAAGACCCAGTCAAAGACCCAGCCAAAGACCCAGTCAAAGACCCAGTCAAAGACCCAGTCAAAGACCCAGTTAAAGACCCAGTCAAAGACCCAGTTAAAGACCCAGTCAAAGACCCAGTTAAAGACCCAGTCAAAGACCCAGTTAAAGACACAGATAAAGACCCAGTCAAAGACCCAGCCAAAGACCCAGATAAAGACCCAGTTAAAGACCCAGTCAAAGACCCAGTTAAAGACCCAGTCAAAGACCCAGCCAAAGACCCAGTCAAAGACCCAGTCAAAGACCCAGTCAAAGACCCAGTTAAAGACCCAGTCAAAGACCCAGTTAAAGACCCAGTCAAAGACCCAGTTAAAGACCCAGTCAAAGACCCAGTTAAAGACCCAGTTAAAGACCCAGTCAAAGACCCAGCCAAAGACCCAGTAACAGACCCAGTCAAAGACCCAGCCGAAGACCCAGTTAAAGACCCAGTCAAAGACCCAGTTAAAGACCCAGCCAAAGACCCAGTTAAAGACCCAGCCAAAGACCCAGCCAAAGACCCAGTCAAAGACCCAGTTAAAGACCCAGCCAAAGACCCAGTCAAAGACCCAGTTAAAGACCCAGTTAAAGACCCAGTCAAAGACCCAGTTAAAGACCCAGTTAAAGACCCAGCCAAAGACCCAGTCAAAGACCCAGTCAAAGACCCAGTTAAAGACCCAGTCAAAGACCCAGTTAAAGACCCAGACAAAGACCCAGCCAAAGACCCAGCCAAAGACCCAGTCAAAGACCCAGTTAAAGACCCAGTCAAAGACCCAGTTAAAGACCCAGCCAAAGACCCAGTTAAAGACCCAGCCAAAGACCCAGTTAAAGACCCAGCCAAAGACCCAGTCAAAGACCCAGCCAAAGACCCAGTCAAAGACCCAGTTAAAGACCCAGTCAAAGACCCAGTCAAAGACCCAGTCAAAGACCCAGTCAAAGACCCAGTTAAAGACCCAGTTAAAGACCCAGTTAAAGACCCAGTCAAAGACCCAGTCAAAGACCCAGTTAAAGACCCAGTCAAAGACCCAGTTAAAGACCCAGATAAAGACCCAGTTAAAGACCCAGTTAAAGACCCAGATAAAGACCCAGTTAAAGACCCAGTCAAAGACCCAGTTAAAGACCCAGTCAAAGACCCAGTTAAAGACCCAGCCAAAGACCCAGTTAAAGACCCAGCCAAAGACCCAGTTAAAGACCCAGATAAAGACCCAGTTAAAGACCCAGATAAAGACCGTACCAAAGACAAAGACCTTTGGTCAATAAATCTCCTGTGTGGTGCATTCATTGGTCAATAAATCTACTGTGTGGTGCATTCATTGGTCAATAAATCTCCTGTGTGGTGCATTCATTGGTCAATAAATCTACTGTGTGGTGCATTCATTGGTCAATAAATCTACTGTGTGGTGCATTCATTGGTCAATAAATCTACTGTGTGGTGCATTCATTGGTCAATAAATCTACTGTGTGGTGCATTCATTGGTCAATAAATCTACTGTGTGGTGCATTCATTGGTCAATAAATCTACTGTGTGGTGCATTCATTGGTCAATAAATCTACAGTGTGGTGCATTCATTGGTCAATAAATCTACAGTGTGGTGCATTCATTGGTCAATAAATCTACTGTGTGGTGCATTCATTGGTCAATAAATCTACTGTGTGGTGCATTCATTGGTCAATAAATCTACTGTGTGGTGCATTCATTGGTCAATAAATCTACTGTGTGGTGCATTCATTGGTCAATAAATCTACTGTGTGGTGCATTCATTGGTCAATAAATCTACTGTGTGGTGCATTCATTGGTCAATAAATATACAGTGTGGTGCATTTATTGGTCAATAAATCTACTGTGTGGTGCATTCATTGGTCAATAAATCTACTGTGTGGTGCATTCATTGGTCAATAAATCTACTGTGTGGTGCATTCATTGGTCAATAAATCTCCTGTGTGGTGCATTCATTGGTCAATAAATCTACTGTGTGGTGCATTCATTGGTCAATAAATCTACTGTGTGGTGCATTCATTGGTCAATAAATCTACTGTGTGGTGCATTCATTGGTCAATAAATCTACTGTGTGGTGCATTCATTGGTCAATAAATCCCTGTGTGGTGCATTCATTGGTCAATAAATCTACTGTGTGGTGCATTCATTGGTCAATAAATCTACAGTGTGGTGCATTCATTGGTCAATAAATCTACTGTGTGGTGCATTCATTGGTCAATAAATCTACAGTGTGGTGCATTCATTGGTCAATAAATCCCTGTGTGGTGCATTCATTGGTCAATAAATCTACTGTGTGGTGCATTCATTGGTCAATAAATCTCCTGTGTGGTGCATTCATTGGTCAATAAATCTACTGTGTGGTGCATTCATTGGTCAATAAATCTACTGTGTGGTGCATTCATTGGTCAATAAATCTACTGTGTGGTGCATTCATTGGTCAATAAATCTACTGTGTGGTGCATTCATTGGTCAATAAATCTACAGTGTGGTGCATTCATTGGTCAATAAATCTCCTGTGCTGTGCATTCATTGGTCAATAAATCTACAGTGTGGTGCATTCATTGGTCAATAAATCTACAGTGTGGTGCATTCATTGGTCAATAAATCTACAGTGTGGTGCATTCATTGGTCAATAAATCTACTGTGTGGTGCATTCATTGGTCAATAAATCTACTGTGTGGTGCATTCATTGGTCAATAAATCTACAGTGTGGTGCATTCATTGGTCAATAAATCTACAGTGTGGTGCATTCATTGGTCAATAAATCTCCTGTGTGGTGCATTCATTGGTCTTTAAATCTACTGTGTGGTGCATTCATTGGTCAATAAATCTACTGTGTGGTGCATTCATTGGTCAATAAATCTCCAGTGTGGTGCATTCATTGGTCAATAAATCTCCTGTGCTGTGCATTCATTGGTCAATAAATCTACAGTGTGGTGCATTCATTGGTCAATAAATCTACTGTGTGGTGCATTCATTGGTCTTTAAATCTACTGTGTGGTGCATTCATTGGTCTTTAAATCTACTGTGTGGTGCATTCATTGGTCAATAAATCTACTGTGTGGTGCATTCATTGGTCAATAAATCTACTGTGTGGTGCATTCATTGGTCAATAAATCTACAGTGTGGTGCATTCATTGGTCAATAAATCTACTGTGTGGTGCATTCATTGGTCAATAAATCTACAGTGTGGTGCATTCATTGGTCAATAAATCTACTGTGTGGTGCATTCATTGGTCAATAACTCTACAGTGTGGTGCATTCATTGGTCAATAAATCTACTGTGTGGTGCATTCATTGGTCAATAAATCTACAGTGTGGTGCATTCATTGGTCAATAAATCTACTGTGTGGTGCATTCATTGGTCAATAAATCTACAGTGTGGTGCATTCATTGGTCAATAAATCTACAGTGTGGTGCATTCATTGGTCAATAAATCTACTGTGTGGTGCATTCATTGGTCAATAAATCTACAGTGTGGTGCATTCATTGGTCAATAAATCTACAGTGTGGTGCATTCATTGGTCAATAAATCTACTGTGTGGTGCATTCATTGGTCAATAAATCTACTGTGTGGTGCATTCATTGGTCAATAAATCTACTGTGTGGTGCATTCATTGGTCAATAAATCTACTGTGTGGTGCATTCATTGGTCAATAAATCTACTGTGTGGTGCATTCATTGGTCAATAAATCTACTGTGTGGTGCATTCATTGGTCAATAAATCTACTGTGTGGTGCATTCATTGGTCAATAAATCTACTGTGTGGTGCATTCATTGGTCAATAAATCTACTGTGTGGTGCATTCATTGGTCAATAAATCTACTGTGTGGTGCATTCATTGGTCAATAAATCTACTGTGTGGTGCATTCATTGGTCAATAAATCTCCAGTGTGGTGCATTCATTGGTCAATAAATCTACTGTGTGGTGCATTCATTGGTCAATAAATCTACTGTGTGGTGCATTCATTGGTCAATACATCTCCTGTGTGGTGCATTCATTGGTCAATAAATCTACTGTGTGGTGCATTCATTGGTCAATAAATCTACTGTGTGGTGCATTCATTGGTCAATAAATCTACTGTGTGGTGCATTCATTGGTCAATAAATCTACTGTGTGGTGCATTCATTGGTCAATAAATCTCCTGTGTGGTGCATTCATTGGTCAATAAATCTACTGTGTGGTGCATTCATTGGTCAATAAATCTACTGTGTGGTGCATTCATTGGTCAATAAATCTACTGTGTGGTGCATTCATTGGTCAATAAATCTACTGTGTGGTGCATTCATTGGTCAATAAATCTACTGTGTGGTGCATTCATTGGTCAATAAATCTCCAGTGTGGTGCATTCATTGGTCAATACATCTCCTGTGCTGTGCATTCATTGGTCAATAAATCTACAGTGTGGTGCATTCATTGGTCAATAAATCTACAGTGTGGTGCATTCATTGGTCAATAAATCTACTGTGTGGTGCATTCATTGGTCAATAAATCTACTGTGTGGTGCATTCATTGGTCAATAAATCCCCTGTGTGGTGCATTCATTGGTCAATAAATCTACTGTGTGGTGCATTCATTGGTCAATAAATCTACAGTGTGGTGCATTCATTGGTCAATAAATCCCTGTGTGGTGCATTCATTGGTCAATAAATATACTGTGTGGTGCATTCATTGGTCAATAAATCTCCTGTGTGGTGCATTCATTGGTCAATAAATCTACTGTGTGGTGCATTCATTGGTCAATAAATCTACTGTGTGGTGCATTCATTGGTCAATAAATCTACTGTGTGGTGCATTCATTGGTCAATAAATCTACTGTGTGGTGCATTCATTGGTCAATAAATCTCCAGTGTGGTGCATTCATTGGTCAATAAATCTACTGTGTGGTGCATTCATTGGTCAATAAATCTACTGTGTGGTGCATTCATTGGTCAATACATCTCCTGTGTGGTGCATTCATTGGTCAATAAATCTACTGTGTGGTGCATTCATTGGTCAATAAATCTACAGTGTGGTGCATTCATTGGTCAATAAATCTACTGTGTGGTGCATTCATTGGTCAATAAATCCCTGTGTGGTGCATTCATTGGTCAATAAATCTACTGTGTGGTGCATTCATTGGTCAATAAATCTACAGTGTGGTGCATTCATTGGTCAATAAATCTACAGTGTGGTGCATTCATTGGTCAATAAATCTACTGTGTGGTGCATTCATTGGTCAATAAATCTCCTGTGTGGTGCATTCATTGGTCAATAAATCTACAGTGTGGTGCATTCATTGGACAATAAATCTACTGTGTGGTGCATTCATTGGTCAATAAATCTACTGTGTGGTGCATTCATTGGTCAATAAATCTACAGTGTGGTGCATTCATTGGTCAATAAATCTACTGTGTGGTGCATTCATTGGTCAATAAATCTACAGTGTGGTGCATTCATTGGTCAATAAATCTACTGTGTGGTGCATTCATTGGTCAATACATCTCCTGTGTGGTGCATTCATTGGTCAATAAATCTACTGTGTGGTGCATTCATTGGTCAATAAATCTACAGTGTGGTGCATTCATTGGTCAATAAATCTACAGTGTGGTGCATTCATTGGTCAATAAATCCCTGTGTGGTGCATTCATTGGTCAATAAATCTACTGTGTGGTGCATTCATTGGTCAATAAATCTCCTGTGTGGTGCATTCATTGGTCAATAAATCTACTGTGTGGTGCATTCATTGGTCAATAAATCTACTGTGAGGTGCATTCATTGGTCAATAAATCTACTGTGTGGTGCATTCATTGGTCTATAAATCTACTGTGTGGTGCATTCATTGGTCTTTAAATCTACTGTGTGGTGCATTCATTGGTCAATAAATCTACTGTGTGGTGCATTCATTGGTCAATAAATCTACAGTGTGGTGCATTCATTGGTCAATAAATCTCCTGTGCTGTGCATTCATTGGTCAATAAATCTACAGTGTGGTGCATTCATTGGTCAATAAATCTACTGTGTTGTGCATTCATTGGTCAATAAATCTACAGTGTGGTGCATTCATTGGTCAATAAATCTACTGTGTGGTGCATTCATTGGTCAATAAATCTACAGTGTGGTGCATTCATTGGTCAATAAATCTACTGTGTGGTGCATTCATTGGTCAATAAATCTACAGTGTGGTGCATTCATTGGTCAATAAATCTACTGTGTGGTGCATTCATTGGTCAATAAATCTACAGTGTGGTGCATTCATTGGTCAATAAATCTACAGTGTGGTGCATTCATTGGTCAATAAATCCCCTGTGTGGTGCATTCATTGGTCAATAAATATACTGTGTGGTGCATTCATTGGTCAATAAATCTCCTGTGTGGTGCATTCATTGGTCAATAAATCTACTGTGTGGTGCATTCATTGGTCAATAAATCTACTGTGTGGTGCATTCATTGGTCAATAAATCTCCTGTGTGGTGCATTCATTGGTCAATAAATCTACTGTGTGGTGCATTCATTGGTCTATAAATCTCCTGTGTGGTGCATTCATTGGTCAATAAATCTACTGTGTGGTGCATTCATTGGTCAATAAATCTACTGTGTGGTGCATTCATTGGTCAATACATCTCCTGTGTGGTGCATTCATTGGTCAATAAATCTACTGTGTGGTGCATTCATTGGTCTTTAAATCTCCTGTGTGGTGCATTCATTGGTCAATAAATCTACTGTGTGGTGCATTCATTGGTCAATAAATCTACAGTGTGGTGCATTCATTGGTCAATAAATCTACTGTGTGGTGCATTCATTGGTCAATAAATCCCTGTGTGGTGCATTCATTGGTCAATAAATCTACTGTGTGGTGCATTCATTGGTCAATAAATCTACAGTGTGGTGCATTCATTGGTCAATAAATCTACAGTGTGGTGCATTCATTGGTCAATAAATCTACTGTGTGGTGCATTCATTGGTCAATAAATCTCCTGTGTGGTGCATTCATTGGTCAATAAATCTACAGTGTGGTGCATTCATTGGTCAATAAATCTACTGTGTGGTGCATTCATTGGTCAATAAATCTACTGTGTGGTGCATTCATTGGTCAATAAATCTACTGTGTGGTGCATTCATTGGTCAATAAATCTACAGTGTGGTGCATTCATTGGTCAATAAATCTACTGTGTGGTGCATTCATTGGTCAATAAATCTCCTGTGTGGTGCATTCATTGGTCAATAAATCTACTGTGTGGTGCATTCATTGGTCAATAAATCTACTGTGTGGTGCATTCATTGGTCAATAAATCTACAGTGTGGTGCATTCATTGGTCAATAAATCTACAGTGTGGTGCATTCATTGGTCAATAAATCTACTGTGTGGTGCATTCATTGGTCAATAAATCTACTGTGTGGTGCATTCATTGGTCAATAAATCTACTGTGTGGTGCATTCATTGGTCAATAAATCTACTGTGTGGTGCATTCATTGGTCAATAAATCTACTGTGTGGTGCATTCATTGGTCAATAAATCTACTGTGTGGTGCATTCATTGGTCAATAAATCTACTGTGTGGTGCATTCATTGGTCAATAAATCTACAGTGTGGTGCATTCATTGGTCAATAAATCTACTGTGTGGTGCATTCATTGGTCAATAAATCTACAGTGTGGTGCATTCATTGGTCAATAAATCCCCGATGTGGTGCATTCATTGGTCAATAAATCTACTGTGTGGTGCATTCATTGGTCAATAAATCTACTGTGAGGTGCATTCATTGGTCAATAAATCTCCTGTGTGGTGCATTCATTGGTCAATAAATCTACTGTGTGGTGCATTCATTGGTCTTTAAATCTACTGTGTGGTGCATTCATTGGTCAATAAATCTACTGTGTGGTGCATTCATTGGTCTTTAAATCTACTGTGAGGTGCATTCATTGGTCAATAAATCTACTGTGTGGTGCATTCATTGGTCTTTAAATCTACTGTGTGGTGCATTCATTGGTCAATAAATCTCCTGTGTGGTGCATTCATTGGTCAATAAATCTACTGTGTGGTGCATTCATTGGTCAATAAATCTACAGTGTGGTGCATTCATTGGTCAATAAATCTACTGTGTGGTGCATTCATTGGTCAATAAATCTACAGTGTGGTGCATTCATTGGTCAATAAATCTCCTGTGTGGTGCATTCATTGGTCAATAAATCTACTGTGTGGTGCATTCATTGGTCAATAAATCTACTGTGTGGTGCATTCATTGGTCAATAATCTACAGTGTGGTGCATTCATTGGTCAATAAATCTACTGTGTGGTGCATTCATTGGTCAATAAATCTAATGTGTGGTGCATTCATTGGTCAATAAATCTACAGTGTGGTGCATTCATTGGTCAATAAATCTACTGTGTGGTGCATTCATTGGTCAATAAATCTACAGTGTGGTGCATTCATTGGTCAATAAATCTACAGTGTGGGTCAATAAATCTACTGTGTGGTGCATTCATTGGTCAATAAATCTACTGTGTGGTGCATTCATTGGTCAATAAATCTCCTGTGTGGTGCATTCATTGGTCAATAAATCTACTGTGTGGTGCATTCATTGGTCTTTAAATCTACTGTGTGGTGCATTCATTGGTCAATAAATCTACTGTGTGGTGCATTCATTGGTCTTTAAATCTACTGTGTGGTGCATTCATTGGTCAATAAATCTACTGTGTGGTGCATTCATTGGTCATTAAATCTACTGTGTGGTGCATTCATTGGTCTTTAAATCTACTGTGTGGTGCATTCATTGGTCAATAAATCTACTGTGTGGTGCATTCATTGGTCTTTAAATCTCCTGTGTGGTGCATTCATTGGTCAATAAATCTACTGTGTGGTGCATTCATTGGTCAATAAATCTACTGTGTGGTGCATTCATTGGTCAATAAATCTACTGTGTGGTGCATTCATTGGTCAATAAATCTACTGTGTGGTGCATTCATTGGTCAATAAATCTCCTGTGTGGTGCATTCATTGGTCAATAAATCTACTGTGTGGTGCATTCATTGGTCAATAAATCTACTGTGTGGTGCATTCATTGGTCAATAAATCTACTGTGTGGTGCATTCATTGGTCAATAAATCTACTGTGTGGTGCATTCATTGGTCAATAAATCTACAGTGTGGTGCATTCATTGGTCAATAAATCTACTGTGTGGTGCATTCATTGGTCAATAAATCTACTGTGTGGTGCATTCATTGGTCAATAAATCTACAGTGTGGTGCATTCATTGGTCAATAAATCTACTGCGTGGTGCATTCATTGGTCAATGAATCTACAGTGTGGTGCATTCATTGGTCAATAAATCTACTGTGTGGTGCATTCATTGGTCAATAAATCTACAGTGTGGTGCATTCATTGGTCAATAAATCTACTGTGTGGTGCATTCATTGGTCAATAAATCTACAGTGTGGTGCATTCATTGGTCAATAAATCTACTGTGTGGTGCATTCATTGGTCAATAAATCTACTGTGTGGTGCATTCATTGGTCAATAAATCTACTGTGTGGTGCATTCATTGGTCAATAAATCTACTGTGTGGTGCATTCATTGGTCAATAAATCTACAGTGTGGTGCATTCATTGGTCAATAAATCTACAGTGTGGTGCATTCATTGGTCAATAAATCTACTGTGTGGTGCATTCATTGGTCAATAAATCTACTGTGTGGTGCATTCATTGGTCAATAAATCTCCAGTGTGGTGCATTCATTGGTCAATAAATCTACTGCGTGGTGCATTCATTGGTCAATAAATCTAATGTGTGGTGCATTCATTGGTCAATAAATCTACAGTGTGGTGCATTCATTGGTCAATAAATCTACTGTGTGGTGCATTCATTGGTCTTTAAATCTCCTGTGTGGTGCATTCATTGGTCAATAAATCTACTGTGTGGTGCATTCATTGGTCAATAAATCTACAGTGTGGTGCATTCATTGGTCAATAAATCTACTGTGTGGTGCATTCATTGGTCAATAAATCTACAGTGTGGTGCATTCATTGGTCAATAAATCTCCTGTGTGGTGCATTCATTGGTCAATAAATCTACAGTGTGGTGCATTCATTGGTCAATAAATCTCCTGTGTGGTGCATTCATTGGTCAATAAATCTACAGTGTGGTGCATTCATTGGTCAATAAATCTCCTGTGTGGTGCATTCATTGGTCAATAAATCTACAGTGTGGTGCATTCATTGGTCAATAAATCTACTGTGTGGTGCATTCATTGGTCAATAAATCTACAGTGTGGTGCATTCATTGGTCAATAAATCTACAGTGTGGTGCATTCATTGGTCAATAAATCTACTGTGTGGTGCATTCATTGGTCAATAAATCTACGGTGTGGTGCATTCATTGGTCAATAAATCTACTGTGTGGTGCATTCATTGGTCAATAAATCTCCTGTGTGGTGCATTCATTGGTCAATAAATCTACTGTGTGGTGCATTCATTGGTCAATAAATCTACTGTGTGGTGCATTCATTGGTCAATAAATCTACTGTGTGGTGCATTCATTGGTCAATAAATCTACTGTGTGGTGCATTCATTGGTCAATAAATCTACTGTGTGGTGCATTCATTGGTCAATAAATCTACTGTGTGGTGCATTCATTGGTCAATAAATCTACTGTGTGGTGCATTCATTGGTCAATAAATCTACTGTGTGGTGCATTCATTGGTCAATAAATCTACAGTGTGGTGCATTCATTGGTCAATAAATCTACAGTGTGGTGCATTCATTGGTCAATAAATCTCCTGTGTGGTGCATTCATTGGTCAATAAATCTCCTGTGTGGTGCATTCATTGGTCAATAAATCTACAGTGTGGTGCATTCATTGGTCAATAAATCTCCTGTGTGGTGCATTCATTGGTCAATAAATCTACTGTGTGGTGCATTCATTGGTCAATAAATCTACTGTGTGGTGCATTCATTGGTCAATAAATCTACTGTGTGGTGCATTCATTGGTCAATAAATCTCCTGTGTGGTGCATTCATTGGTCTTTAAATCTACTGTGTGGTGCATTCATTGGTCAATAAATCTCCTGTGCTGTGCATTCATTGGTCAATAAATCTACAGTGTGGTGCATTCATTGGTCAATAAATCTACTGTGTGGTGCATTCATTGGTCAATAAATCTACTGTGTGGTGCATTCATTGGTCAATAAATCTACTGTGTGGTGCATTCATTGGTCAATAAATCTACTGTGTGGTGCATTCATTGGTCAATGAATCTAATGTGTGGTGCATTCATTGGTCAATAAATCTACAGTGTGGTGCATTCATTGGTCAATAAATCTACTGTGTGGTGCATTCATTGGTCAATAAATCTACAGTGTGGTGCATTCATTGGTCAATAAATCTACAGTGTGGTGCATTTATTGGTCAATAAATCTACTGTGTGGTGCATTCATTGGTCTTTAAATCTCCTGTGTGGTGCATTCATTGGTCAATAAATCTACTGTGTGGTGCATTCATTGGTCAATAAATCTACTGTGTGGTGCATTCATTGGTCAATAATTCTACAGTGTGGTGCATTCATTGGTCAATAAATCTACTGTGTGGTGCATTCATTGGTCAATAAATCTACTGTGTGGTGCATTCATTGGTCAATAAATCTCCTGTGTGGTGCATTCATTGGTCTTTAAATCTACTGTGTGGTGCATTCATTGGTCTTTAAATCTACTGTGTGGTGCATTCATTGGTCAATAAATCTACTGTGTGGTGCATTCATTGGTCAATAAATCTACTGTGTGGTGCATTCATTGGTCAATAAATCTACAGTGTGGTGCATTCATTGGTCAATAAATCTACTGTGTGGTGCATTCATTGGTCAATAAATCTACAGTGTGGTGCATTCATTGGTCAATAAATCTACTGTGTGGTGCATTCATTGGTCAATAAATCTACAGTGTGGTGCATTCATTGGTCAATAAATCTACTGTGTGGTGCATTCATTGGTCAATAAATCTACAGTGTGGTGCATTCATTGGTCAAAAAATCTACTGTGTGGTGCATTCATTGGTCAATAAATCTACAGTGTGGTGCATTCATTGGTCAATAAATCTACAGTGTGGTGCATTCATTGGTCAATAAATCTACTGTGTGGTGCATTCATTGGTCAATAAATCTACAGTGTGGTGCATTCATTGGTCAATAAATCTACAGTGTGTGCATTCATTGGTCAATAAATCTACAGTGTGGTGCATTCATTGGTCAATAAATCTCCTGTGTGGTGCATTCATTGGTCAATAAATCTCCTGTGTGGTGCATTCATTGGTCAATAAATCTACTGTGTGGTGCATTCATTGGTCAATAAATCTCCTGTGTGGTGCATTCATTGGTCAATAAATCTACTGTGTGGTGCATTCATTGGTCAATAAATCTACTGTGTGGTGCATTCATTGGTCAATAAATCTACTGTGTGGTGCATTCATTGGTCAATAAATCTCCTGTGTGGTGCATTCATTGGTCTTTAAATCTACTGTGTGGTGCATTCATTGGTCAATAAATCTCCTGTGCTGTGCATTCATTGGTCAATAAATCTACAGTGTGGTGCATTCATTGGTCAATAAATCTACTGTGTGGTGCATTCATTGGTCAATAAATCTACTGTGTGGTGCATTCATTGGTCAATAAATCTCCTGTGTGGTGCATTCATTGGTCAATAAATCTACTGCGTGGTGCATTCATTGGTCAATGAATCTAATGTGTGGTGCATTCATTGGTCAATAAATCTACAGTGTGGTGCATTCATTGGTCAATAAATCTACTGTGTGGTGCATTCATTGGTCAATAAATCTACAGTGTGGTGCATTCATTGGTCAATAAATCTACAGTGTGGTGCATTTATTGGTCAATAAATCTACTGTGTGGTGCATTCATTGGTCTTTAAATCTCCTGTGTGGTGCATTCATTGGTCAATAAATCTACTGTGTGGTGCATTCATTGGTCAATAAATCTACTGTGTGGTGCATTCATTGGTCAATAATTCTACAGTGTGGTGCATTCATTGGTCAATAAATCCCCTGTGTGGTGCATTCATTGGTCAATAAATCTACTGTGTGGTGCATTCATTGGTCAATAAATCTCCTGTGTGGTGCATTCATTGGTCTTTAAATCTACTGTGTGGTGCATTCATTGGTCTTTAAATCTACTGTGTGGTGCATTCATTGGTCAATAAATCTACTGTGTGGTGCATTCATTGGTCAATAAATCTACTGTGTGGTGCATTCATTGGTCAATAAATCTACAGTGTGGTGCATTCATTGGTCAATAAATCTACTGTGTGGTGCATTCATTGGTCAATAAATCTACAGTGTGGTGCATTCATTGGTCAATAAATCTACTGTGTGGTGCATTCATTGGTCAATAAATCTACAGTGTGGTGCATTCATTGGTCAATAAATCTACTGTGTGGTGCATTCATTGGTCAATAAATCTACAGTGTGGTGCATTCATTGGTCAATAAATCTACTGTGTGGTGCATTCATTGGTCAATAAATCTACAGTGTGGTGCATTCATTGGTCAATAAATCTACAGTGTGGTGCATTCATTGGTCAATAAATCTACTGTGTGGTGCATTCATTGGTCAATAAATCTACAGTGTGGTGCATTCATTGGTCAATAAATCTACAGTGTGGTGCATTCATTGGTCAATAAATCTACTGTGTGGTGCATTCATTGGTCAATAAATCTACTGTGTGGTGCATTCATTGGTCAATAAATCTACTGTGTGGTGCATTCATTGGTCAATAAATCTACTGTGTGGTGCATTCATTGGTCAATAAATCTACTGTGTGGTGCATTCATTGGTCAATAAATCTACTGTGTGGTGCATTCATTGGTCAATAAATCTACTGTGTGGTGCATTCATTGGTCAATAAATCCCTGTGTGGTGCATTCATTGGTCAATAAATCTACTGTGTGGTGCATTCATTGGTCAATAAATCTACAGTGTGGTGCATTCATTGGTCAATAAATCCCTGTGTGGTGCATTCATTGGTCAATAAATCTACTGTGTGGTGCATTCATTGGTCAATAAATCTCCTGTGTGGTGCATTCATTGGTCAATAAATCTACTGTGTGGTGCATTCATTGGTCAATAAATCTACTGTGTGGTGCATTCATTGGTCTTTAAATCTACTGTGTGGTGCATTCATTGGTCTTTAAATCTACTGTGTGGTGCATTCATTGGTCAATAAATCTACTGTGTGGTGCATTCATTGGTCAATAAATCTACTGTGTGGTGCATTCATTGGTCAATAAATCTACAGTGTGGTGCATTCATTGGTCAATAAATCTACTGTGTGGTGCATTCATTGGTCAATAAATCTACAGTGTGGTGCATTCATTGGTCAATAAATCTACTGTGTGGTGCATTCATTGGTCAATAAATCTACAGTGTGGTGCATTCATTGGTCAATAAATCTACTGTGTGGTGCATTCATTGGTCAATAAATCTACAGTGTGGTGCATTCATTGGTCAATAAATCTACTGTGTGGTGCATTCATTGGTCAATAAATCTACAGTGTGGTGCATTCATTGGTCAATAAATCTACAGTGTGGTGCATTCATTGGTCAATAAATCTACTGTGTGGTGCATTCATTGGTCAATAAATCTACAGTGTGGTGCATTCATTGGTCAATAAATCTACAGTGTGGTGCATTCATTGGTCAATAAATCTACTGTGTGGTGCATTCATTGGTCAATAAATCTACTGTGTGGTGCATTCATTGGTCAATAAATCTACTGTGTGGTGCATTCATTGGTCAATAAATCTACTGTGTGGTGCATTCATTGGTCAATAAATCTACTGTGTGGTGCATTCATTGGTCAATAAATCTACTGTGTGGTGCATTCATTGGTCAATAAATCTACTGTGTGGTGCATTCATTGGTCAATAAATCTACTGTGTGGTGCATTCATTGGTCAATAAATCTACTGTGTGGTGCATTCATTGGTCAATAAATCTACTGTGTGGTGCATTCATTGGTCAATAAATCTACTGTGTGGTGCATTCATTGGTCAATAAATCTCCAGTGTGGTGCATTCATTGGTCAATAAATCTACTGTGTGGTGCATTCATTGGTCAATAAATCTACTGTGTGGTGCATTCGTTGGTCAATACATCTCCTGTGTGGTGCATTCATTGGTCAATAAATCTACTGTGTGGTGCATTCATTGGTCAATAAATCTACTGTGTGGTGCATTCATTGGTCAATAAATCTACTGTGTGGTGCATTCATTGGTCAATAAATCTACTGTGTGGTGCATTCATTGGTCAATAAATCTCCTGTGTGGTGCATTCATTGGTCAATAAATCTACTGTGTGGTGCATTCATTGGTCAATAAATCTACTGTGTGGTGCATTCATTGGTCAATAAATCTACTGTGTGGTGCATTCATTGGTCAATAAATCTACTGTGTGGTGCATTCATTGGTCAATAAATCTACTGTGTGGTGCATTCATTGGTCAATAAATCTCCAGTGTGGTGCATTCATTGGTCAATACATCTCCTGTGCTGTGCATTCATTGGTCAATAAATCTACAGTGTGGTGCATTCATTGGTCAATAAATCTACAGTGTGGTGCATTCATTGGTCAATAAATCTACTGTGTGGTGCATTCATTGGTCAATAAATCTACTGTGTGGTGCATTCATTGGTCAATAAATCCCCTGTGTGGTGCATTCATTGGTCAATAAATCTACTGTGTGGTGCATTCATTGGTCAATAAATCTACAGTGTGGTGCATTCATTGGTCAATAAATCCCTGTGTGGTGCATTCATTGGTCAATAAATATACTGTGTGGTGCATTCATTGGTCAATAAATCTCCTGTGTGGTGCATTCATTGGTCAATAAATCTACTGTGTGGTGCATTCATTGGTCAATAAATCTACAGTGTGGTGCATTCATTGGTCAATAAATCTACTGTGTGGTGCATTCATTGGTCAATAAATCTACAGTGTGGTGCATTCATTGGTCAATAAATCTACGATGTGGTGCATTCATTGGTCAATAAATCTACTGTGTGGTGCATTCATTGGTCAATAAATCTACTGTGTGGTGCATTCATTGGTCAATAAATCTACTGTGTGGTGCATTCATTGGTCAATAAATCTACTGTGTGGTGCATTCATTGGTCAATAAATCTACTGTGTGGTGCATTCATTGGTCAATAAATCTACTGTGTGGTGCATTCATTGGTCAATAAATCTACTGTGTGGTGCATTCATTGGTCAATAAATCCCCTGTGTGGTGCATTCATTGGTCAATAAATCTACTGTGTGGTGCATTCATTGGTCAATAAATCTACAGTGTGGTGCATTCATTGGTCAATAAATCCCTGTGTGGTGCATTCATTGGTCAATAAATCTACTGTGTGGTGCATTCATTGGTCAATAAATCTCCTGTGTGGTGCATTCATTGGTCAATAAATCTACTGTGTGGTGCATTCATTGGTCAATAAATCTACTGTGTGGTGCATTCATTGGTCTTTAAATCTACTGTGTGGTGCATTCATTGGTCTTTAAATCTACTGTGTGGTGCATTCATTGGTCAATAAATCTACTGTGTGGTGCATTCATTGGTCAATAAATCTACTGTGTGGTGCATTCATTGGTCAATAAATCTACAGTGTGGTGCATTCATTGGTCAATAAATCTACTGTGTGGTGCATTCATTGGTCAATAAATCTACAGTGTGGTGCATTCATTGGTCAATAAATCTACTGTGTGGTGCATTCATTGGTCAATAAATCTACAGTGTGGTGCATTCATTGGTCAATAAATCTACTGTGTGGTGCATTCATTGGTCAATAAATCTACAGTGTGGTGCATTCATTGGTCAATAAATCTACTGTGTGGTGCATTCATTGGTCAATAAATCTACAGTGTGGTGCATTCATTGGTCAATAAATCTACAGTGTGGTGCATTCATTGGTCAATAAATCTACTGTGTGGTGCATTCATTGGTCAATAAATCTACAGTGTGGTGCATTCATTGGTCAATAAATCTACAGTGTGGTGCATTCATTGGTCAATAAATCTACTGTGTGGTGCATTCATTGGTCAATAAATCTACTGTGTGGTGCATTCATTGGTCAATAAATCTACTGTGTGGTGCATTCATTGGTCAATAAATCTACTGTGTGGTGCATTCATTGGTCAATAAATCTACTGTGTGGTGCATTCATTGGTCAATAAATCTACTGTGTGGTGCATTCATTGGTCAATAAATCTACTGTGTGGTGCATTCATTGGTCAATAAATCTACTGTGTGGTGCATTCATTGGTCAATAAATCTACTGTGTGGTGCATTCATTGGTCAATAAATCTACTGTGTGGTGCATTCATTGGTCAATAAATCTACTGTGTGGTGCATTCATTGGTCAATAAATCTCCAGTGTGGTGCATTCATTGGTCAATAAATCTACTGTGTGGTGCATTCATTGGTCAATAAATCTACTGTGTGGTGCATTCATTGGTCAATACATCTCCTGTGTGGTGCATTCATTGGTCAATAAATCTACTGTGTGGTGCATTCATTGGTCAATAAATCTACTGTGTGGTGCATTCATTGGTCAATAAATCTACTGTGTGGTGCATTCATTGGTCAATAAATCTACTGTGTGGTGCATTCATTGGTCAATAAATCTCCTGTGTGGTGCATTCATTGGTCAATAAATCTACTGTGTGGTGCATTCATTGGTCAATAAATCTACTGTGTGGTGCATTCATTGGTCAATAAATCTACTGTGTGGTGCATTCATTGGTCAATAAATCTACTGTGTGGTGCATTCATTGGTCAATAAATCTACTGTGTGGTGCATTCATTGGTCAATAAATCTCCAGTGTGGTGCATTCATTGGTCAATACATCTCCTGTGCTGTGCATTCATTGGTCAATAAATCTACAGTGTGGTGCATTCATTGGTCAATAAATCTACAGTGTGGTGCATTCATTGGTCAATAAATCTACTGTGTGGTGCATTCATTGGTCAATAAATCTACTGTGTGGTGCATTCATTGGTCAATAAATCCCTGTGTGGTGCATTCATTGGTCAATAAATCTACTGTGTGGTGCATTCATTGGTCAATAAATCTACAGTGTGGTGCATTCATTGGTCAATAAATCCCCTGTGTGGTGCATTCATTGGTCAATAAATATACTGTGTGGTGCATTCATTGGTCAATAAATCTCCTGTGTGGTGCATTCATTGGTCAATAAATCTACTGTGTGGTGCATTCATTGGTCAATAAATCTACTGTGTGGTGCATTCATTGGTCAATAAATCTACTGTGTGGTGCATTCATTGGTCAATAAATCTACTGTGTGGTGCATTCATTGGTCAATAAATCTCCAGTGTGGTGCATTCATTGGTCAATAAATCTACTGTGTGGTGCATTCATTGGTCAATAAATCTACTGTGTGGTGCATTCATTGGTCAATACATCTCCTGTGTGGTGCATTCATTGGTCAATAAATCTACTGTGTGGTGCATTCATTGGTCAATAAATCTACAGTGTGGTGCATTCATTGGTCAATAAATCTACTGTGTGGTGCATTCATTGGTCAATAAATCCCTGTGTGGTGCATTCATTGGTCAATAAATCTACTGTGTGGTGCATTCATTGGTCAATAAATCTACAGTGTGGTGCATTCATTGGTCAATAAATCTACAGTGTGGTGCATTCATTGGTCAATAAATCTACTGTGTGGTGCATTCATTGGTCAATAAATCTCCTGTGTGGTGCATTCATTGGTCAATAAATCTACAGTGTGGTGCATTCATTGGACAATAAATCTACTGTGTGGTGCATTCATTGGTCAATAAATCTACTGTGTGGTGCATTCATTGGTCAATAAATCTACAGTGTGGTGCATTCATTGGTCAATAAATCTACTGTGTGGTGCATTCATTGGTCAATAAATCTACAGTGTGGTGCATTCATTGGTCAATAAATCTACTGTGTGGTGCATTCATTGGTCAATACATCTCCTGTGTGGTGCATTCATTGGTCAATAAATCTACTGTGTGGTGCATTCATTGGTCAATAAATCTACAGTGTGGTGCATTCATTGGTCAATAAATCTACAGTGTGGTGCATTCATTGGTCAATAAATCCCCTGTGTGGTGCATTCATTGGTCAATAAATCTACTGTGTGGTGCATTCATTGGTCAATAAATCTCCTGTGTGGTGCATTCATTGGTCAATAAATCTACTGTGTGGTGCATTCATTGGTCAATAAATCTACTGTGAGGTGCATTCATTGGTCAATAAATCTACTGTGTGGTGCATTCATTGGTCTTTAAATCTACTGTGTGGTGCATTCATTGGTCTTTAAATCTACTGTGTGGTGCATTCATTGGTCAATAAATCTACTGTGTGGTGCATTCATTGGTCAATAAATCTCCAGTGTGGTGCATTCATTGGTCAATAAATCTCCTGTGCTGTGCATTCATTGGTCAATAAATCTACAGTGTGGTGCATTCATTGGTCAATAAATCTCCTGTGCTGTGCATTCATTGGTCAATAAATCTACAGTGTGGTGCATTCATTGGTCAATAAATCTACAGTGTGGTGCATTCATTGGTCAATAAATCTACAGTGTGGTGCATTCATTGGTCAATAAATCTACTGTGTGGTGCATTCATTGGTCAATAAATCTACAGTGTGGTGCATTCATTGGTCAATAAATCTACTGTGTGGTGCATTCATTGGTCAATAAATCTACAGTGTGGTGCATTCATTGGTCAATAAATCTACAGTGTGGTGCATTCATTGGTCAATAAATCTACTGTGTGGTGCATTCATTGGTCAATAAATATACTGTGTGGTGCATTCATTGGTCAATAAATCTCCTGTGTGGTGCATTCATTGGTCAATAAATCTACTGTGTGGTGCATTCATTGGTCAATAAATCTACTGTGTGGTGCATTCATTGGTCAATAAATCTACTGTGTGGTGCATTCATTGGTCAATAAATCTACAGTGTGGTGCATTCATTGGTCAATAAATCTACAGTGTGGTGCATTCATTGGTCAATAAATCTACTGTGTGGTGCATTCATTGGTCAATACATCTCCTGTGTGGTGCATTCATTGGTCAATAAATCTACTGTGTGGTGCATTCATTGGTCTTTAAATCTCCTGTGTGGTGCATTCATTGGTCAATAAATCTACTGTGTGGTGCATTCATTGGTCAATAAATCTACAGTGTGGTGCATTCATTGGTCAATAAATCTACTGTGTGGTGCATTCATTGGTCAATAAATCCCTGTGTGGTGCATTCATTGGTCAATAAATCTACTGTGTGGTGCATTCATTGGTCAATAAATCTACAGTGTGGTGCATTCATTGGTCAATAAATCTACAGTGTGGTGCATTCATTGGTCAATAAATCTACTGTGTGGTGCATTCATTGGTCAATAAATCTCCTGTGTGGTGCATTCATTGGTCAATAAATCTACAGTGTGGTGCATTCATTGGTCAATAAATCTACTGTGTGGTGCATTCATTGGTCAATAAATCTACTGTGTGGTGCATTCATTGGTCAATAAATCTACTGTGTGGTGCATTCATTGGTCAATAAATCTACAGTGTGGTGCATTCATTGGTCAATAAATCTACTGTGTGGTGCATTCATTGGTCAATACATCTCCTGTGTGGTGCATTCATTGGTCAATAAATCTACTGTGTGGTGCATTCATTGGTCAATAAATCTACTGTGTGGTGCATTCATTGGTCAATAAATCTACAGTGTGGTGCATTCATTGGTCAATAAATATACAGTGTGGTGCATTTATTGGTCAATAAATCTACTGTGTGGTGCATTCATTGGTCAATAAATCTACTGTGTGGTGCATTCATTGGTCAATAAATCTACTGTGTGGTGCATTCATTGGTCAATAAATCTCCTGTGTGGTGCATTCATTGGTCAATAAATCTACTGTGTGGTGCATTCATTGGTCAATAAATCCCCTGTGTGGTGCATTCATTGGTCAATAAATCTACTGTGTGGTGCATTCATTGGTCAATAAATCTACAGTGTGGTGCATTCATTGGTCAATAAATCTACTGTGTGGTGCATTCATTGGTCAATAAATCTACAGTGTGGTGCATTCATTGGTCAATAAATCCCTGTGTGGTGCATTCATTGGTCAATAAATCTACTGTGTGGTGCATTCATTGGTCAATAAATCTCCTGTGTGGTGCATTCATTGGTCAATAAATCTACAGTGTGGTGCATTCATTGGTCAATAAATCTACTGTGTGGTGCATTCATTGGTCAATAAATCTACTGTGTGGTGCATTCATTGGTCAATAAATCTACTGTGTGGTGCATTCATTGGTCAATAAATCTACTGTGTGGTGCATTCATTGGTCAATAAATCTCCTGTGTGGTGCATTCATTGGTCAATAAATCTACTGTGTGGTGCATTCATTGGTCAATAAATCTCCTGTGTGGTGCATTCATTGGTCAATAAATCTACTGTGTGGTGCATTCATTGGTCAATAAATCTACAGTGTGGTGCATTCATTGGTCAATAAATCTACTGTGTGGTGCATTCATTGGTCAATAAATCTACTGTGTGGTGCATTCATTGGTCAATAAATCTACTGTGTGGTGCATTCATTGGTCAATAAATCTCCTGTGTGGTGCATTCATTGGTCAATAAATCTACTGTGTGGTGCATTCATTGGTCAATAAATCTCCTGTGTGGTGCATTCATTGGTCAATACATCTACAGTGTGGTGCATTCATTGGTCAATAAATCTACTGCGTGGTGCATTCATTGGTCAATGAATCTAATGTGTGGTGCATTCATTGGTCAATAAATCTACAGTGTGGTGCATTCATTGGTCAATAAATCTACTGTGTGGTGCATTCATTGGTCAATAAATCTACAGTGTGGTGCATTCATTGGTCAATAAATCTACAGTGTGGTGCATTTATTGGTCAATAAATCTACTGTGTGGTGCATTCATTGGTCAATAAATCTACTGTGTGGTGCATTCATTGGTCAATAAATCTACTGTGTGGTGCATTCATTGGTCAATAAATCTCCTGTGTGGTGCATTCATTGGTCTTTAAATCTCCTGTGTGGTGCATTCATTGGTCAATAAATCTACTGTGTGGTGCATTCATTGGTCAATAAATCTACTGTGTGGTGCATTCATTGGTCAATAAATCCCTGTGTGGTGCATTCATTGGTCAATAAATCTACTGTGTGGTGCATTCATTGGTCAATAAATCTACTGTGTGGTGCATTCATTGGTCAATAAATCTCCTGTGTGGTGCATTCATTGGTCTTTAAATCTCCTGTGTGGTGCATTCATTGGTCAATAAATCTACTGTGTGGTGCATTCATTGGTCAATAAATCCCTGTGTGGTGCATTCATTGGTCAATAAATCTACTGTGTGGTGCATTCATTGGTCAATAAATCTACTGTGTGGTGCATTCATTGGTCTTTAAATCTCCTGTGTGGTGCATTCATTGGTCAATAAATCTACTGTGTGGTGCATTCATTGGTCAATAAATCCCTGTGTGGTGCATTCATTGGTCAATAAATCTACTGTGTGGTGCATTCATTGGTCAATAAATCTACTGTGTGGTGCATTCATTGGTCAATAAATCTACAGTGTGGTGCATTCATTGGTCAATAAATCTACTGTGTGGTGCATTCATTGGTCAATAAATCTACTGTGTGGTGCATTCATTGGTCAATAAATCTACAGTGTGGTGCATTCATTGGTCAATAAATCTACAGTGTGGTGCATTCATTGGTCAATAAATCTACAGTGTGGTGCATTCATTGGTCAATAAATCTACTGTGTGGTGCATTCATTGGTCAATAAATCTACAGTGTGGTGCATTCATTGGTCAATAAATCTACTGTGTGGTGCATTCATTGGTCAATAAATCTACAGTGTGGTGCATTCATTGGTCAATAAATCCCTGTGTGGTGCATTCATTGGTCAATAAATCTACTGTGTGGTGCATTCATTGGTCAATAAATCCCTGTGTGGTGCATTCATTGGTCAATAAATCTACTGTGTGGTGCATTCATTGGTCAATAAATCTACAGTGTGGTGCATTCATTGGTCAATAAATCTACAGTGTGGTGCATTCATTGGTCAATAAATCTACTGTGTGGTGCATTCATTGGTCAATAAATCTACTGTGTGCATTCATTGGTCAATAAATCTCCTGTGTGGTGCATTCATTGGTCAATAAATCTACTGTGTGGTGCATTCATTGGTCAATAAATCTACTGTGTGGTGCATTCATTGGTCAATAAATCCCCTGTGTGGTGCATTCATTGGTCAATAAATCTCCTGTGTGGTGCATTCATTGGTCAATAAATCTACTGTGTGGTGCATTCATTGGTCTTTAAATCTCCTGTGTGGTGCATTCATTGGTCAATAAATCTACTGTGTGGTGCATTCATTGGTCAATAAATCTACAGTGTGGTGCATTCATTGGTCAATAAATCTCCTGTGTGGTGCATTCATTGGTCAATAAATCTACAGTGTGGTGCATTCATTGGTCAATAAATCTCCTGTGTGGTGCATTCATTGGTCAATAAATCTACAGTGTGGTGCATTCATTGGTCAATAAATCTCCTGTGTGGTGCATTCATTGGTCAATAAATCTACAGTGTGGTGCATTCATTGGTCAATAAATCTCCTGTGTGGTGCATTCATTGGTCAATAAATCTACAGTGTGGTGCATTCATTGGTCAATAAATCTACTGTGTGGTGCATTCATTGGTCAATAAATCTACAGTGTGGTGCATTCATTGGTCAATAAATCTACAGTGTGGTGCATTCATTGGTCAATAAATCTACTGTGTGGTGCATTCATTGGTCAATAAATCTACGGTGTGGTGCATTCATTGGTCAATAAATCTCCTGTGTGGTGCATTCATTGGTCAATAAATCTACTGTGTGGTGCATTCATTGGTCAATAAATCTCCTGTGTGGTGCATTCATTGGTCAATAAATCTACTGTGTGGTGCATTCATTGGTCAATAAATCTCCTGTGTGGTGCATTCATTGGTCAATAAATCTACTGTGTGGTGCATTCATTGGTCAAAAATCTACTGTGTGGTGCATTCATTGGTCAATAAATCTACTGTGTGGTGCATTCATTGGTCAATAAATCTCCTGTGTGGTGCATTCATTGGTCAATAAATCTACTGTGTGGTGCATTCATTGGTCAATAAATCTACTGTGTGGTGCATTCATTGGTCAATAAATCTACAGTGTGGTGCATTCATTGGTCAATAAATCTACAGTGTGGTGCATTCATTGGTCAATAAATCTCCTGTGTGGTGCATTCATTGGTCAATAAATCTCCTGTGTGGTGCATTCATTGGTCAATAAATCTACTGTGTGGTGCATTCATTGGTCAATAAATCTCCTGTGTGGTGCATTCATTGGTCAATAAATCTACTGTGTGGTGCATTCATTGGTCAATAAATCTACTGTGTGGTGCATTCATTGGTCAATAAATATACTGCGTGGTGCATTCATTGGTCAATGAATCTACTGTGTGGTGCATTCATTGGTCAATAAATCTACTGTGTGGTGCATTCATTGGTCAATAAATCTACAGTGTGGTGCATTCATTGGTCAATAAATCTCCTGTGTGGTGCATTCATTGGTCAATAAATCTACTGTGTGGTGCATTCATTGGTCTTTAAATCTCCTGTGTGGTGCATTCATTGGTCAATAAATCTACTGTGTGGTGCATTCATTGGTCAATAAATCTACAGTGTGGTGCATTCATTGGTCAATAAATCTCCTGTGTGGTGCATTCATTGGTCAATAAATCTACTGTGTGGTGCATTCATTGGTCAATAAATCTACAGTGTGGTGCATTCATTGGTCAATAAATCTCCTGTGTGGTGCATTCATTGGTCAATAAATCTACAGTGTGGTGCATTCATTGGTCAATAAATCTCCTGTGTGGTGCATTCATTGGTCAATAAATCTACAGTGTGGTGCATTCATTGGTCAATAAATCTACTGTGTGGTGCATTCATTGGTCAATAAATCTCCTGTGTGGTGCATTCATTGGTCAATAAATCTACAGTGTGGTGCATTCATTGGTCAATAAATCTACAGTGTGGTGCATTCAATGGTCAATAAATCCCTGTGTGGTGCATTCATTGGTCAATAAATCTACTGTGTGGTGCATTCATTGGTCAATAAATCTCCTGTGTGGTGCATTCATTGGTCAATAAATCTCCTGTGTGGTGCATTCATTGGTCAATAAATCTACTGTGTGGTGCATTCATTGGTCAATAAATCTACAGTGTGGTGCATTCATTGGTCAATAAATCTACTGCGTGGTGCATTCATTGGTCAATGAATCTACTGTGTGGTGCATTCATTGGTCAATAAATCTACTGTGTGGTGCATTCATTGGTCAATAAATCTCCTGTGTGGTGCATTCATTGGTCAATAAATCTACAGTGTGGTGCATTCATTGGTCAATAAATCTACAGTGTGGTGCATTCATTGGTCAATAAATCTACTGTGTGGTGCATTCATTGGTCAATAAATCTACTGTGTGGTGCATTCATTGGTCAATAAATCTACAGTGTGGTGCATTCATTGGTCAATAAATCTACTGTGTGGTGCATTCATTGGTCAATAAATCTACAGTGTGGTGCATTCATTGGTCAATAAATCTACAGTGTGGTGCATTCATTGGTCAATAAATCTACTGTGTGGTGCATTCATTGGTCAATAAATCTCATGTGTGGTGCATTCATTGGTCAATAAATCTACAGTGTGGTGCATTCATTGGTCAATAAATCTCCTGTGTGGTGCATTCATTGGTCAATAAATCTCCTGTGTGGTGCATTCATTGGTCAATAAATCTACAGTGTGGTGCATTCATTGGTCAATAAATCTACTGTGTGGTGCATTCATTGGTCAATAAATCTACAGTGTGGTGCATTCATTGGTCAATAAATCTACTGTGTGGTGCATTCATTGGTCAATAAATCTACTGTGTGGTGCATTCATTGGTCAATAAATCCCCTGTGTTTGTGTCTTATATGAAATACTAAGGTAAGAATATGAACCAATGGGGAATTGAACCAAAAAAACAATAGCAATATAAACTAATAACATCTGCTAAATATGTGACCAATATAAACTATAGCTCCATTAATATTGATTATAGAACCATCATTATGGGTCTGAAACGGTACCTCATCTCCTATGTGTGACTGTTAATAAGAGGGTTAGTGTGTACAAGTACCTCTGAGTAGAGAGTGTGTACAAGTACCTCTGAGTAGAGAGTGTGTACAAGTACCTCTGAGTAGAGAGTGTGTACAAGTACCTCTGAGTAGAGAGTGTGTACAAGTACCTCTGAGTAGAGAGTGTGTACAAGTACCTCTGAGTAGAGAGTGTGTACAAGTACCTCTGAGTAGAGAGTGTGTACAAGTACCTCTGAGTAGAGAGTGTGTACAAGTACCTCTGAGTAGAGAGTGTGTACAAGTACCTCTGAGTAGAGAGTGTGTACAAGTACCTCGGAGTAGAGAGTGTGTACAAGTACCTCTGAGTAGAGAGTGTGTACAAGTACCTCTGAGTAGAGAGTGTGTACAAGTACCTCTGAGTAGTGAGTGTGTACAAGTACCTCTGAGTAGAGAGTGTGTACAAGTACCTCTGAGTAGTACAAGTATCTCTGAGTGGTTGCTGTCTGTGTCATCCCTGGCTCCTTGGTATTGAGTAGAGCAGCTAAGGAGCTGTCAACATGTCAGGCTGTGGATGACTGACAACGAGACAGAGCACCCAGGGTGATTCCACACCAGCGGAACCTCTCTCTGCTGTGGGTCTGTCACTTTCACCATTGTGGCACATTACACACTCCCTGCAGGAGCTCCCTCTGCTGATCTCTCTCTCTCTCTCTCTCTCTCTCTCTCTCTCTCTCTCTCTCTCTCTCTCTCTCTCTCTCTCAATTGAAGGGGCTTAATTGGCATGGGGAACACATGTTTACACTGCCAAAGCAAGTGAAATAGATAATGAACAAAAGCGAAATAAAGAATATAAAATGAACCTCTCCCTCATCCTCTCCTCTTTTCTCTCTATCCCTCCCTCCCTATCTCTATCCCCCCTCTCTCTCTCTCTCGCTCTCTCTCTCTCTCTCTCTCTCTCTCTCTCGTTCTTCTCTCTCCCTCTCTCTCTTTCTCTCCTCTCTCTCTCTCCTCTCTCTCGCTCTCCTGCTCTCTCTTTCTCTCACTCACCTCTCTCCTCCTCTCTTTCTTGTTCACTCTCCTTCTCTCCCTCTCCTTCATGGGTGATGGAATGCTCCCTCTCCCCCTACCTCCCCCTCTTCCTCTTTCTCTCCCACTCCCTCTCTCCCCCCTCTCCTCTTCCTCTCCTCCCTCTCCCCTCCCTCTACTCTTCCCTCTCCCCTCCCTCTCCTCCATAATGGATGGTAAATGAGGGATGTCAGAGACAGAGATAGAGAGATAGAGTAGAGAGGGGGAGGAGGGAGAGAGAAAGAGGACGAGGGGATATTGGGGATATGTCATAGAGAGAGGGGGGGGGGGGTAATGGGGGATGTCGTTAAATTCACATTTATACTCATTAGGCCTAAATGACTGATTACTTTGTCAGGAGAGAAAGAGAGTGAGATGGCTGAGTTATGAGTGAGGGAGAGAGAGAGAGACAGGGGAGAGAGAGAGGGAGAGAGAGAGAGAGAGAGAGAGAGAGAGAGAGAGGGACAGATGAGAGAGAGAGAGAGAGACAGGGGGAGAGAGAGAGAGAGAGAGAGAGAGAGAGAGGGAGAGAGAGAGAGAGAGAGAGAGAGAGAGAGAGAGAGAGGGACAGATGAGGAGAGAGAGAGAGAGAGAGAGAGAGAGAGAGAGAGAGAGAGAGAGAGAGAGAGAGAGAGAGAGAGAGAGAGAGAGACAGGGAGAGAGAGAGGAGAGAGAGAGAGAGAGAGAGAGAGAGAGAGACAGGGGGAGAGAGAGAGAGAGAGAGACAGGGGAGAGAGAGAGAGAGAGAGAGAGAGAGAGAGAGAGAGAGAGAGAGAGAGAGAAGGGACAGGGTACAGAGGAGGAGAGAGAAAGGGACAGGGGGGAGAGAGAGAGAGGGAGAGAGAGAGAGAAAGAGAGGTACAGAGGAGGAAAGAGAGGGACAGAGGAGGAGAGAGAGAGAGAGGGGGAGAGAGAGAGAGAGAGAGAGAGAGAGAGAGAGAGAGAGAGAGAGAGAGAGAGAGAGAGAGAGAGAGAGAGAAAGGGACAGATGAGGAGAGAGAGAGAGAGAGAGAGAGAGAGAGAGTGAGTGAGTGAGTGAGTGAGTGAGTGAGTATGCTCACTGAGTCTGTACATAGTCAAAGCTTTCCTTAAGTTTAGCTCAGTCACAGTGGTCAGGTATTCTGCCACTGTGTTCTCTCTGTTTAGGGCCAAATAGCATTCTAGTTTGCTGTTTTTTTGTTTATTCCTTCCAATGTGTCAAGTAATTGCCTTTTTGTTTTCTCATGATTTGATTGGGTCTAATTGTGCTGCTGTCCTGGGGCTCTGTGGGGTCTGTTTGTGTTTGTGAACAGAGCCCCAGGACCAGCTTGCTTATGGGGCTCTTCTCCAGGTTCATCTCTCTGTGGGTGATGGCTTTGTTATGGAAGGTTTGGGTGGTTGTAGAATTTAAAGGCTATTTTCCCTACCTCTCTCTCTCTCTCTCTCTCTCTCTCTCTGTCCCTCTCTCTCTCTCTCTCCCTTCCCTCTCTCTCTCTCTCTCTCTCTCTCTCTCTCTCTCTCTCTCTCTCTCTCTCTCTCTCTCTCCCTACCCTCTCTCTCTCTCTCACCCTACCCTCTCTATCTCTCTCACCCTACCCTCCCTCTCTCTCCCACCCTTCCCTCTCCATCTATCTCTCTCACCCTACCCCCTCTCTCCCTCTCTCTCTCTCTCTCTCTCTCTCTCTCTCTCACACCCTACCTTTCTCTCACTCTCACTCACACACACACTCACAGTCACACCAGCGATAGAGAAAGGGAGTTAGAGAGGGAAGAGCAGAGAGAGGGAGAGAGAGGGAGAAAGAGGAGCTCACGAGAAGGAACTTTCCTCCTCCGTTATCCAAGAGGTAATTATGATGCACTGGATGGTGTGTGTGTAGAGACAGGGTTTGACAGAAGGAACAGACATAAAAATCACCATGGGAGGGAAACATCTCAATCTTCCTGACAAAAAGAGAGAGAGCGATAGAAAGAGAAAGAGAGACTGAGTGAGAGGGAGGGAGAGATTCTCTTGTTCTTCTGTCCCTGTTGCAGAAACCACAGAAAATCAGAACGGCTATAGACAAACTTTAACAATAGATTCATAATTCCTCTCCTCTCCTCTCCTCTCCTCTCCTCTCCTCTCCTCTCCTCTCCTCTCCTCATGACTGATATAATTTTGGTCATTTGTCTCGGTGCTGTTAACACGCCAAACTGCTCCCTCTAGTCTAGGTGCTGTTCACACATCAAACTGCTCCCTCTAGTCTAGGTACTGTTAACACGCCAAACTGCTCCCTCTAGTCTAGGTGCTGTTGACACGCCAAACTGCTCCCTCTAGTCTAGGTGCTGTTCACACATCAAACTGCTCCCTCTAGTCTAGGTGCTGTTAACACGCCAAACTACTCCCTCTAGTCTAGGTGCTGTTAACACGCCAAACTGCTCCCTCTAGTCTAGGTGCTGTTCACACATCAAACTGCTCCCTCTAGTCTAGGTGCTGTTGACACGCCAAACTGCTCCCTCTAGTCTAGGTGCTGTTAACACGCCAAACTACTCCCTCTAGTCTAGGTGCTGTTAACACGCCAAACTGCTCCCTCTAGTCTAGGTGCTGTTGACACACCAAACTGCTCCCTCTAGTCTAGGTGCTGTTAACACGCCAAACTGCTCCCTCTAGTCTAGGTGCTGTTAACACACCAAACTGCTCCCTCTAGTCTAGGTGCTGTTCACACATCAAACTGCTCCCTCTAGTCTAGGTGCTGTTCACACATCAAACTGCTCCCTCTAGTCTAGGTGCTGTTAACACGCCAAACTGCTCCCTCTAGTCTAGGTGCTGTTCACACATCAAACTGCTCCCTCTAGTCTAGGTGCTGTTCACACGTCAAACTGCTCCCTCTAGTCTAGGTGCTGTTAACACGCCAAACTGCTCCCTCTAGTCTAGGTGCTGTTCACACGTCAAACTGCTCCCTCTAGTCTAGGTACTGTTCACACGTCAAACTGCTCCCTCTAGTCTAGGTGCTGTTCACACGTCAAACTGCTCCCTCTAGTCTAGGTGCTGTTCACACATCAAACTGCTCCCTCTAGTCTAGGTGCTGTTCACACGCCAAACTGCTCCCTCTAGTCTAGGTGCTGTTAACACGCCAAACTGCTCCCTCTAGTCTAGGTGCTGTTCACACATCAAACTGCTCCCTCTAGTCTAGGTGCTGTTGACACGCCAAACTGCTCCCTCTAGTCTAGGTGCTGTTCACACGCCAAACTGCTCCCTCTAGTCTAGGTGCTGTTCACACATCAAACTGCTCCCTCTAGTCTAGGTGCTGTTAACACGTCAAACTGCTCCCTCTAGTCTAGGTGCTGTTAACACGCCAAACTGCTCCCTCTAGTCTAGGTGCTGTTCACACGTCAAACTGCTCCCTCTAGTCTAGGTGCTGTTCACACGTCAAACTGCTCCCTCTAGTCTAGGTGCTGTTCACACGTCAAACTGCTCCCTCTAGTCTAGGTGCTGTTCACACATCAAACTGCTCCCTCTAGTCTAGGTGCTGTTGACACGTCAAACTGCTCCCTCTAGTCTAGGTGCTGTTAACACGCCAAACTGCTCCCTCTAGTCTAGGTGCTGTTAACACGCCAAACTGCTCCCTCTAGTCTAGGTGCTGTTCACACATCAAACTGCTCCCTCTAGTCTAGGTGCTGTTAACACGCCAAACTGCTCCCTCTAGTCTAGGTGCTGTTAACACACCAAACTGCTCCCTCTAGTCTAGGTGCTGTTAACACGCCAAACTGCTCCCTCTAGTCTAGGTGCTGTTCACACATCAAACTGCTCCCTCTAGTCTAGGTGCTGTTCACACGTCAAACTGCTCCTCTAGTCTAGGTGCTATTAACACGCCCCTCTAGTCTAGGTGCTGTTAACACGCCAAACTACTCCCTCTAGTCTAGGTGCTGTTAACACGCCAAACTGCTCCCTCTAGTCTAGGTGCTGTTAACACGCCAAACTGCTCCCTCTAGTCTAGGTGCTGTTCACACATCAAACTGCTCCCTCTAGTCTAGGTGCTGTTAACACGCCAAACTGCTCCCTCTAGTCTAGGTGCTGTTAACACGCCAAACTGCTCCCTCTAGTCTAGGTGCTGTTCACACATCAAACTGCTCCCTCTAGTCTAGGTGCTGTTCACACGTCAAACTGCTCCCTCTAGTCTAGGTGCTGTTAACACGCCAAACTGCTCCCTCTAGTCTAGGTGCTGTTAACACGTGCTGTCTGGTGCTGTTGACACGTCAAACTGCTCCCTCTAGTCTAGGTGCTGTTAACACGCCAAACTGCTCCCTCTAGTCTAGGTGCTGTTCACACATCAAACTGCTCCCTCTAGTCTAGGTGCTGTTCACACATCAAACTGCTCCCTCTAGTCTAGGTGCTGTTAACACGTCAAACTGCTCCCTCTAGTCTAGGTGCTGTTCACACATCAAACTGCTCCCTCTAGTCTAGGTGCTGTTAACACGCCAAACTGCTCCCTCTAGTCTAGGTGCTGTTAACACGCCAAACTGCTCCCTCTAGTCTAGGTGCTGTTCACACGTCAAACTGCTCCCTCTAGTCTAGGTGCTGTTCACACATCAAACTGCTCCCTCTAGTCTAGGTACTGTTAACACGCCAAACTACTCCCTCTAGTCTAGGTGCTGTTGACACGTCAAACTGCTCCCTCTAGTCTAGGTGCTGTTCACACGTCAAACTGCTCCCTCTAGTCTATCCCCATTTTGTTGGCTTTTTACGCATATTTTGTTTGAGGCCATTTCTAGCCTTTCAGACTACCTTCCTCTCATCTACAGACAGGTTCCGGGCAGGCTGAAAATGGGTCTTGCAGGCCAAATTAATTTTGTAGAGAGGTGTGATTTTGCAGAGCCAAAGCTTGCTGTGTCTCTCATCTTCTCATTGTCATCGTGACCCACTGATATGAAACGCCCGTGAGAAAGTCAGAAACCTGTTAGAAGACATGACAGTGGTGGGGAAAGGCAGTTGGTAGAGTCTTCCCCAGTAGTCCTTGAAGTTTTTCAACTTCACAAGCTGCATGACAACTGAACGGGACTCCAACTAGTGGTGTAGGGAACATGACAACCGAACTGAACTCCAACTAGTGGTGTAGGGAACACGACAACTGAACTGAACTCCAACCAGGGAACATGACAACCGAACTGAACTCCAACCAGGGAACACGACAACCGAACTGAACTTCAACCAGGGAACACGACAACCGAGCTGAACTCCAACTAGTGGTGTAGGGAACACGACAACTGAACTGAACTCCAACTAGTGGCATAGGGAACACGACAACTGAACTGAACTCCAACTAGTGGCATAGGGAACACGACAACTGAACTCCAACCAGTGGCATAGGGAACACGACAACTGAACTCCAACTAGTGGCATAGGGAACACGACAACTGAACTGAACTCCAACTAGTGGCATAGGGAACACGACAACTGAACTGAACTCCAACCAGTGGCGTAGGGAACACGACAACTGAATTCCAACTAGTGGCGTAGGGAACACGACAACCGACCTGAACTCCAACCAGTGGCGTAGGGAACACGACAACTGAACTCCAACCAGTGGCATAGGGAACACGACAACTGAACTCCAACCAGTGGCGTAGGGAACACGACAACTGAACTCCAACTAGTGGCATAGGGAACACGACAACTGAACTGAACTCCAACTAGTGGCATAGGGAACACGACAACTGAACTGAACTCCAACCAGTGGCGTAGGGAACACGACAACTGAACTCCAACCAGTGGCATAGGGAACACGACAACTGAACTCCAACTAGTGGCATAGGGAACACGACAACTGAACTCCAACTAGTGGCGTAGGGAACACGACAACCGAACTCCAACTAGTGGCATAGGGAACACGACAACTGAACTGGCATAGGGAACCACACCAACTGAACTGTGCATAGGGAACACGACAACTGAACTGAACTCCAACTAGTGGCATAGGGAACACGACAACTGAACTGAACTCCAACCAGTGGCATAGGGAACACGACAACTGAACTGAACTCCAACTAGTGGCATAGGGAACACGACAACTGAACTGAACTCCAACCAGTGGCGTAGGGAACACGACAACTGAACTCCAACTAGTGGCATAGGGAACACGACAACTGAACTGAACTCCAACCAGTGGCATAGGGAACACGACAACTGAACTGAACTCCAACCAGTGGCATAGGGAACACGACAACTGAACTGAACTCCAACCAGTGGCATAGGGAACACGACAACTGAACTGAACTCCAACCAGTGGCATAGGGAACACGACAACTGAACTCCAACCAGTGGCATAGGGAACACGACAACTGAACTGAACTCCAACTAGTGGCATAGGGAACACGACAACTGAACTCCAACCAGTGGCATAGGGAACACGACAACTGAACTGAACTCCAACTAGTGGCATAGGGAACACGACAACTGAACTCCAACCAGTGGCGTAGGGAACACGACAACTGAACTGAACTCCAACCAGTGGCGTAGGGAACACGACAACTGAACTGAACTCCAACTAGTGGCATAGGGAACACGACAACTGAACTGAACTCCAACCAGTGGCATAGGGAACACGACAACTGAACTGAACTCCAACTAGTGGCATAGGGAACACGACAACTGAACTCCAACCAGTGGCATAGGGAACACGACAACTGAACTCCAACCAGTGGCGTAGGGAACACGACAACTGAACTGAACTCCAACCAGTGGCATAGGGAACACGACAACTGAACTGAACTCCAACTAGTGGCATAGGGAACACGACAACTGAACTGAACTCCAACTAGTGGCATAGGGAACACGACAACTGAACTCCAACCAGTGGCATAGGGAACACGACAACTGAACTGAACTCCAACTAGTGGCATAGGGAACACGACAACTGAACTGAACTCCAACCAGTGGCATAGGGAACACGACAACTGAACTGAACTCCAACTAGTGGCATAGGGAACACGACAACTGAACTGAACTCCAACTAGTGGCATAGGGAACACGACAACTGAACTCCAACCAGTGGCATAGGGAACACGACAACTGAACTCCAACCAGTGGCATAGGGAACACGACAACTGAACTGAACTCCAACTAGTGGCATAGGGAACACGACAACTGAACTGAACTCCAACTAGTGGCATAGGGAACACGACAACTGAACTGAACTCCAACTAGTGGCATAGGGAACACGACAACTGAACTCCAACTAGTGGCGTAGGGAACACGACAACTGAACTCCAACTAGTGGCATAGGGAACACGACAACTGAACTCCAACTAGTGGCGTAGGGAACACGACAACCGAACTGAACTCCAACCAGTGGCGTAGGGAACACGACAACTGAATTCCAACTAGTGGCGTAGGGAACACGACAACTGAACTGAACTCCAACTAGTGGCATAGGGAACACGACAACTGAACTGAACTCCAACTAGTGGCGTAGGGAACACGACAACTGAACTCCAACCAGTGGCATAGGGAACACGACAACTGAACTCCAACTAGTGGCATAGGGAACACGACAACTGAACTCCAACTAGTGGCGTAGGGAACACGACAACCGAACTCCAACCAGTGGCATAGGGAACACGACAACTGAACTCCAACTAGTGGCATAGGGAACACGACAACTGAACTGAACTCCACCCAGTGGCATAGGGAACACGACAACTGAACTGAACTCCAACTAGTGGCATAGGGAACACGACAACTGAACTGAACTCCAACCAGTGGCATAGGGAACACGACAACTGAACTGAACTCCAACTAGTGGCATAGGGAACACGACAACTGAACTGAACTCCAACTAGTGGCATAGGGAACACGACAACTGAACTGAACTCCAACTAGTGGCGTAGGGAACACGACAACTGAACTCCAACTAGTGGCATAGGGAACACGACAACTGAACTGAACTCCAACTAGTGGCATAGGGAACACGACAACTGAACTGAACTCCAACCAGTGGCATAGAGAACACGACAACTGAACTGAACTCCAACCAGTGGCATAGGGAACACGACAACTGAACTGAACTCCAACCAGTGGCATAGGGAACACGACAACTGAACTCCAACCAGTGGCATAGGGAACACGACAACTGAACTGAACTCCAACTAGTGGCATAGGGAACACGACAACTGAACTCCAACCAGTGGCATAGGGAACACGACAACTGAACTGAACTCCAACTAGTGGCATAGGGAACACGACAACTGAACTCCAACCAGTGGCGTAGGGAACACGACAACTGAACTGAACTCCAACCAGTGGCGTAGGGAACACGACAACTGAACTGAACTCCAACCAGTGGCATAGGGAACACGACAACTGAACTGAACTCCAACCAGTGGCATAGGGAACACGACAACTGAACTGAACTCCAACTAGTGGCGTAGGGAACACGACAACTGAACTCCAACCAGTGGCATAGGGAACACGACAACTGAACTCCAACCAGTGGCATAGGGAACACGACAACTGAACTGAACTCCACCCAGTGGCATAGGGAACACGACAACTGAACTGAACTCCAACCAGTGGCATAGGGAACACGACAACTGAACTGAACTCCAACTAGTGGCATAGGGAACACGACAACTGAACTGAACTCCACCCAGTGGCGTAGGGAACACGACAACTGAACTGAACTCCAACTAGTGGCATAGGGAACACGACAACTGAACTGAACTCCAACTAGTGGCATAGGGAACACGACAACTGAACTGAACTCCAACTAGTGGCATAGGGAACACGACAACTGAACTGAACTCCAACTAGTGGCATAGGGAACAACTGAACTGAACTCCAACCAGTGGCATAGGGAACACGACAACTGAACTCCAACCAGTGGCATAGGGAACACGACAACTGAACTCCAACCAGTGGCATAGGGAACACTGAACAACTGAACTGAACTCCAACTAGTGGCATAGGGAACACGACAACTGAACTGAACTCCAACTAGTGGCGTAGGGAACACGACAACTGAACTCCAACTAGTGGCGTAGGGAACACGACAACTGAACTGAACTCCAACCAGTGGCGTAGGGAACACGACAACTGAACTCCAACTAGTGGCGTAGGGAACACGACAACCGACCTGAACTCCAACCAGTGGCGTAGGGAACACGACAACCGAACTGAACTCCAACCAGTGGCGTAGGGAACACGACAACTGAACTGAACTCCAACCAGTGGCATAGGGAACACGACAACTGAACTGAACTCCAACTAGTGGCATAGGGAACACGACAACTGAACTCCAACTAGTGGCGTAGGGAACACGACAACTGAACTCCAACTAGTGGCGTAGGGAACACGACAACTGAACTGAACTCCAACCAGTGGCATAGGGAACACGACAACTGAACTGAACTCCAACCAGTGGCATAGGGAACACGACAACTGAACTGAACTCCAACTAGTGGCATAGGGAACACGACAACTGAACTCCAACCAGTGGCATAGGGAACACGACAACTGAACTGAACTCCAACTAGTGGCATAGGGAACACGACAACTGAACTGAACTCCAACCAGTGGCATAGGGAACACGACAACTGAACTGAACTCCAACTAGTGGCGTAGGGAACACGACAACTGAACTCCAACCAGTGGCATAGGGAACACGACAACTGAACTCCAACTAGTGGCGTAGGGAACACGACAACTGAACTCCAACCAGTGGCATAGGGAACACGACAACTGAACTCCAACCAGTGGCATAGGGAACACGACAACTGAACTCCAACCAGTGGCATAGGGAACACGACAACTGAACTCCAACCAGTGGCATGGGAACACGACAACCGAACTGAACTCCAACCAGTGGCATAGGGAACATGACAACTGAACTCCAACCAGTGGCGTAGGGAACACGACAACTGAACTCCAACCAGTGGCGTAGGGAACACGACAACTGAACTCCAACCAGTGGCATAGGGAACACGACAACTGAACTCCAACCAGTGGCATAGGGAACACGACAACTGAACTCCAACCAGTGGCGTAGGGAACACGACAACTGAACTCCAACCAGTGGCGTAGGGAACACGACAACTGAACTCCAACCAGTGGCGTAGGGAACACGACAACTGAACTCCAACCAGTGGCATAGGGAACACGACAACTGAACTCCAACCAGTGGCGTAGGGAACACGACAACTGAACTCCAACCAGTGGCATAGGGAACACGACAACTGAACTCCAACCAGTGGCGTAGGGAACACGACAACTGAACGGAACTCCAACTAGTGGCGTAGGGAACACGACAACTGAACTCCAACTAGTGGCCTAGGGAACACGACAACTGAACTCCAACCAGTGGCGTAGGGAACACGACGAACTCCAACTGAACTCCAACTAGTGGCATAGGGAACACGACAACCGAACTGAACTCCAACCAGTGGCATAGGGAACACGACAACTGAACTGAACTCCAACTAGTGGCATAGGGAACACGACAACCGAACTGAACTCCAACCAGTGGCATAGGGAACAAGACAACCGAACTGAACTCCAACCAGTGGCATAGGGAACACGACAACTGAACTCCAACCAGTGGCATAGGGAACACGACAACTGAACTCCAACCAGTGGCATAGGGAACACGACAACTGAACTCCAACCAGTGGCATAGGGAACACGACAACTGAACTCCAACCAGTGGCATAGGGAACACGACAACTGAACTCCAACCAGTGGCATAGGGAACACGACAACCGAACTGAACTCCAACCAGTGGCGTAGGGAACACGACAACTGAACTCCAACCAGTGGCATAGGGAACACGACAACTGAACTCCAACCAGTGGCATAGGGAACACGACAACCGAACTGAACTCCAACCAGTGGCATAGGGAACACGACAACCGAACTGAACTCCAACCAGTGGCATAGGGAACACGACAACTGAACTGAACTCCAACTAGTGGCATAGGGAACACGACAACTGAACTCCAACTAGTGGCATAGGGAACACGACAACTGAACTCCAACTAGTGGCGTAGGGAACACGACAACCGAACTCCAACTAGTGGCATAGGGAACACGACAACTGAACTCCAACCAGTGGCATAGGGAACACGACAACTGAACTGAACTCCAACCAGTGGCATAGGGAACACGACAACTGAACTGAACTCCAACTAGTGGCATAGGGAACACGACAACTGAACTGAACTCCAACCAGTGGCATAGGGAACACGACAACTGAACTGAACTCCAACTAGTGGCATAGGGAACACGACAACTGAACTGAACTCCAACTAGTGGCATAGGGAACACGACAACTGAACTCCAACCAGTGGCATAGGGAACACGACAACTGAACTGAACTCCACCCAGTGGCATAGGGAACACGACAACCGAACTGAACTCCAACCAGTGGCATAGGGAACACGACAACTGAACTGAACTCCAACCAGTGGCATAGGGAACACGACAACTGAACTGAACTCCAACTAGTGGCATAGGGAACACGACAACTGAACTCCAACCAGTGGCATAGGGAACACGACAACTGAACTGAACTCCAACTAGTGGCATAGGGAACACGACAACTGAACTCCAACCAGTGGCATAGGGAACACGACAACTGAACTGAACTCCAACTAGTGGCATAGGGAACACGACAACTGAACTCCAACCAGTGGCGGGAACACGACAACTAGAACTCCAACCAGTGGCGTAACACGACAACTGAACTGAAACTCCAACCAGTGGCATAGGGAACACGACAACTGAACTGAACTCCAACCAGTGGCATAGGGAACACGACAACTGAACTGAACTCCAACCAGTGGCATAGGGAACACGACAACTGAACTGAACTCCAACCAGTGGCATAGGGAACACGACAACTGAACTCCAACCAGTGGCATAGGGAACACGACAACTGAACTCCAACCAGTGGCGTAACTGAACTGAACTCCAACCAGTGGCATAGGGAACACGACAACTGAACTGAACTCCAACTAGTGGCATAGGGAACACGACAACTGAACTCCAACCAGTGGAATAGGGAACACGACAACTGAACTCCAACTAGTGGCGTAGGAAACACGACAACTGAACTCCAACCAGTGGCATAGGGAACACGACAACTGAACTCCAACTAGTGGCATAGGGAACACGACAACTGAACTGAACTCCACCCAGTGGCGTAGGGAACACGACAACTGAACTGAACTCCAACTAGTGGCATAGGGAACACGACAACTGAACTGAACTCCAACTAGTGGCATAGGGAACACGACAACTGAACTGAACTCCAACTAGTGGCATAGGGAACACGACAACTGAACTGAACTCCAACTAGTGGCGTAGGGAACACGACAACTGAACTCCAACTAGTGGCATAGGGAACACGACAACTGAACTGAACTCCAACCAGTGGCATAGGGAACACGACAACTGAACTGAACTCCAACCAGTGGCATAGGGAACACGACAACTGAACTGAACTCCAACCAGTGGCATAGGGAACACGACAACTGAACTGAACTCCAACCAGTGGCATAGGGAACACGACAACTGAACTCCAACCAGTGGCATAGGGAACACGACAACTGAACTGAACTCCAACCAGTGGCATAGGGAACACGACAACTGAACTGAACTCAACCAGTGGCATAGGGAACACGACAACTGAACTGAACTCAACCAGTGGCATAGGGAACACGACAACTGAACTCCAACCAGTGGCATAGGGAACACGACAACTGAACTGAACTCCAACTAGTGGCATAGGGAACACGACAACTGAACTGAACTCCAACCAGTGGCATAGGGAACACGACAACTGAACTGAACTCCAACTAGTGGCATAGGGAACACGACAACTGAACTGAACTCCAACTAGTGGCATAGGGAACACGACAACTGAACTCCAACCAGTGGCATAGGGAACACGACAACTGAACTCCAACCAGTGGCATAGGGAACACGACAACTGAACTGAACTCCAACTAGTGGCATAGGGAACACGACAACTGAACTGAACTCAACTAGTGGCATAGGGAACACGACAACTGAACTCCAACCAGTGGCATAGGGAACACGACAACTGAACTGAACTCCAACCAGTGGCGTAGGGAACACGACAACTGAACTCCAACTAGTGGCATAGGGAACACGACAACTGAACTCCAACCAGTGGCGTAGGGAACACGACAACTGAACTGAACTCCAACTAGTGGCATAGGGAACACGACAACTGAACTGAACTCCAACCAGTGGCATAGGGAACACGACAACTGAACTGAACTCCAACTAGTGGCATAGGGAACACGACAACTGAACTCCAACCAGTGGCATAGGGAACACGACAACTGAACTGAACTCCAACTAGTGGCATAGGGAACAACGAACAACTGAACTCCAACTAGTGGCGTAGGGAACACGACAACTGAACTCCAACTAGTGGCATAGGGAACACGACAACTGAACTGAACTCCAACTAGTGGCATAGGGAACACGACAACTGAACTGAACTCCAACCAGTGGCATAGGGAACACGACAACTGAACTGAACTGAACAACTAGTGGCATAGGGAACACGACAACTGAACTCCAACCAGTGGCATAGGGAACACGACAACTGAACTGAACTCCAACTAGTGGCGTAGGGAACACGACAACTGAACTCCAACTAGTGGCGTAGGGAACACGACAACTGAACTCCAACTAGTGGCGTAGGGAACACGACAACTGAACTCCAACCAGTGGCATGGGGAACACGACAACCGAACTGAACTCCAACCAGTGGCATAGGGAACACGACAACTGAACTCCAACCAGTGGCATAGGGAACACGACAACTGAACTCCAACCAGTGGCATGGGGAACACGACAACCGAACTGAACTCCAACCAGTGGCATAGGGAACACGACAACTGAACTCCAACCAGTGGCGTAGGGAACACGACAACTGAACTCCAACCAGTGGCGTAGGGAACACGACAACTGAACTCCAACCAGTTGCGTAGGGAACACGACAACTGAACTCCAACCAGTGGCATAGGGAACACGACAACTGAACTCCAACCAGTGGCGTAGGGAACACGACAACTGAACTCCAACCAGTGGCGTAGGGAACACGACAACTGAACTCCAACTAGTGGCGTAGGGAACACGACAACTGAACTCCAACTAGTGGCATAGGGAACACGACAACTGAACTCCAACCAGTGGCGTAACTCCAACTGAACTCCAACCAGTGGCATAGGGAACACGACAACCGAACTGAACTCCAACCAGTGGCATAGGGAACACGACAACTGAACTGAACTCCAACTAGTGGCGTAGGGAACACGACAACTGAACTCCAACTAGTGGCGTAGGGAACACGACAACTGAACTCCAACCAGTGGCATAGGGAACACGACAACTGAACTCCAACTAGTGGCATAGGGAACACGACAACTGAACTCCAACTAGTGGCATAGGGAACTGAACTGAACTCCAACTAGTGGCATAGGGAACACGACAACCGAACTGAACTCCAACCAGTGGCATAGGGAACAAGACAACCGAACTGAACTCCAACCAGTGGCATAGGGAACACGACAACCGAACTGAACTCCAACCAGTGGCATAGGGAACACGACAACTGAACTCCAACCAGTGGCATAGGCACGACAACTGAACTCCAACCAGAACTGAACTCCAACCAGTGGCATAGGGAACACGACAACTGAACTCCAACCAGTGGCATAGGGAACACGACAACTGAACTGAACTCCAACCAGTGGCATAGGGAACACGACAACTGAACTGAACTCTCAACCAGTGGCATAGGGAACACGACAACTGAACTGAACTCCAACTAGTGGCATAGGGAACACGACAACTGAACTGAACTCCAACTAGTGGCATAGGGAACACGACAACCGAACTGAACTCCAACTAGTGGCATAGGGAACACGACAACTGAACTGAACTCCAACTAGTGGCATAGGGAACACGACAACTGAACTCCAACCAGTGGCATAGGGAACACGACAACTGAACTCCAACCAGTGGCATAGGGAACACGACAACTGAACTCCAACCAGTGGCATAGGGAACACGACAACCGACCTGAACTCCAAAAAGTGGTGGAGAGAACATGACAACCAAACTGAACTATTTTCTCCTTGGAGAAAGCTTTTCCATGTTACAGGTTATTCACAGAGCAGTGAACAGCAGCAGAGTGGTATGAGAGAGAGAGAGAGGTATAGAGAGATGGAGAGAGAGAGGGAGGTATAGAGAGATGGAGAGAGAGAGAGGGAGGTATAGAGAGATGGAGAGAGAGAGAGGTATAGAGAGATGGAGAGAGAGAGGGAGGTATAGAGAGATGGAGAGAGAGAGGGAGGTATAGAGAGATGGAGAGAGAGAGGGAGGTATAGAGAGATGGA
>NC_068447.1:4702896-4787896 GCF_023373465.1 Oncorhynchus keta | reverse complement strand
CTGTTAATGTCATTGTTATGCTGAAACAAGAAAGGGCTTTCCCCAAACGGTTAATGTCATTGTTATGCTGAAACAAGAAAGGGCTTTCCCAAACTGTTAATGTCATTGTTATGCTGAAACAAGAAAGGGCTTTCCCCAAACTGTTAATGTCATTGTTATGCTGAAACAAGAAAGGGCTTTCCCCAAACGGTTAATGTCATTGTTATGCTGAAACAAGAAAGGGCTTTCCCCAAACGGTTAATGTCATTGTTATGCTGAAACAAGAAAGGGCTTTCCCCAAACTGTTAATGTCATTGTTATGCTGAAACAAGAAAGGGCTTTCCCCAAACGGTTAATGTCATTGTTATGCTGAAACAAGAAAGGGCTTTCCCCAAACTGTTAATGTCATTGTTATGCTGAAACAAGAAAGGGCTTTCCCCAAACGGTTAATGTCATTGTTATGCTGAAACAAGAAAGGGCTTTCCCCAAACGGTTAATGTCATTGTTATGCTGAAACAAGAAAGGGCTTTCCCCAAACGGTTAATGTCATTGTTATGCTGAAACAAGAAAGGGCTTTCCCCAAACTGTTAATGTCATTGTTATGCTGTAGGGTTAAAATTTCCCTTCAATGGAACTTAGGGGCCCGAACCAATAAAAACAGCCCCAGACCATTATTCGTCATCCACCAAATTTTACAGTTGTCACTAAGCATTGGGGCAGGTCCGGTCCATAGTTACTATTGTTGTCTGGTATGCTGACACAGCTTGCATCTGGGATCAAGTGAAGGGGAGGGCTATCCACGGATGGCTACCCACGGAGGGCTACCCATGGATGGCTACCCACAGAGGGCTACCCACGGAGGGCCACCCACGGAGGGCTACCCACGGAGGGCTACCCACGGAGGGCTACCCATGGATGGCTACCCACAGAGGGCTACCCACGGAGGGCTACCCACGGAGGGCTACCCATGGATGGCTACCCACGGAGGGCTACCCATGGATGGCTACCCACGGATGGCTACCCATGGAGGGCTACCCGCAGATGGCTACCCGCGGATGGCTACCCACGGAGGGCTACCCATGGATGGCTACCCACGGATGGCTACCCACGGAGGGCTACCTGCAGATGGCTACCCACGGAGGGCTACCCATGGATGGCTACCCGCAGATGGCTACCCACGGAGGGCTATCCACAGAGGGCTACCCACGGAGGGCTACCCATGGATGGCTACCCACGGAGGGCTACCCATGGATGGCTACCCACGGAGGGCTACCCATGGATGGCTACCCATGGATGGCTACCCATGGATGGCTACCCACGGAGGGCTACCCATGGATGGCTACCCACGGAGGGCTACCCATGGATGGCTACCCACGGAGGGCTACCCATGGATGGCTACCCACGGAGGGCTACCCACAGAGGGCTACCCACAGAGGGCTATCCACAGAGGGCTACCCACAGAGGGCTATCCACAGAGGGCTACCCACAGAGGGCTATCCACAGAGGGCTACCCACAGAGGGCTATCCACGGAGGGCTATCCACGGAGGGCTATCCACAGAGGGCTATCCACAGAGGACTATCCACGGAGGGCTATCCACAGAGGGCTATCCACGGAGGGCTACCAACGGAGGGCTACCCACGGAGGGCTATCCACAGAGGGCTATCCACGGAGGGCTATCCACGGAGGGCTACCAACGGAGGGCTATCCACAGAGGGCTATCCACAGAGGGCTATCCACAGAGGGCTATCCACAGAGGGCTATCCACAGACGGCTATCCACAGAGGGCTATCCACAGAGGGCTATCCACGGAGGGCTATCCACGGAGGGCTATCCACAGAGGGCTATCCACAGAGGGCTATCCACAGAGGGCTATCCACGGAGGGCTATCCACGGAGGGCTATCCACAGAGGGCTATCCACAGAGGGCTATCCACAGAGGGCTATCCACAGAGGGCTATCCACAGAGGGCTATCCACAGAGGGCTATCCACAGAGGGCTATCCACAGAGGGCTATCCACAGAGGGCTATCCACAGAGGGCTATCCACGGAGGGCTATCCACAGAGGGCTATCCACAGAGGGCTATCCACAGAGGGCTATCCACAGAGGGCTATCCACGGAGGGCTATCCACAGAGGGCTATCCACAGAGGGCTATCCACAGAGGGCTATCCACAGAGGGCTATCCACAGAGGGCTATCCACGGAGGGCTATCCACAGAGGGCTATCCACAGAGGGCTATCCACAGGAGGGCTATCCACAGAGGGCTATCCACAGAGGGCTATCCACAGAGGGCTATCCACAGAGGGCTATCCACAGAGGGCTATCCACAGAGGGCTATCCACAGAGGGCTATCCACGGAGGGCTATCCACAGAGGGCTATCCACAGAGGAGCTATCCACAGAGGGCTATCCACAGAGGACTATCCACGGAGGGCTATCCACAGAGGGCTATCCACAGAGGGCTATCCACAGAGGACTATCCACAGAGGGCTATCCACAGAGGACTATCCACAGAGGGCTATCCACAGAGGACTATCCACGGAGGGCTATCCACAGAGGGCTATCCACAGAGGGCTACCCACAGAGGGCTATCCACAGAGGGCTATCCACAGAGGACTATCCACGGAGGGCTATCCACAGAGGGCTATCCACAGAGGGCTACCCACAGAGGGCTATCCACAGAGGGCTATCCACAGAGGGCTACCCACAGAGGGCTACCCACAGAGGGCTACCCACAGAGGGCTATCCACAGAGGGCTATCCACAGAGGGCTACCCACAGATGGCTATCCACAGAGGGCTATCCACAGAGGACTATCCACAGAGGGCTATCCACAGAGGGCTATCCACAGAGGGCTATCCACAGAGGGCTATCCACAGAGGACTATCCACAGAGGGCTATCCACAGAGGGCTATCCACAGAGGGCTACCCACAGAGGGCTATCCACAGAGGGCTATCCACAGAGGGCTACCCACAGAGGGCTATCCACAGAGGGCTATCCACGGAGGGCTATCCACAGAGGGCTATCCACAGAGGGCTATCCACAGAGAGGCTATCCACAGAGGGCTATCCACAGAGGACTATCCACAGAGGACTATCCACAGAGGGCTATCCACAGAGGGCTACCCACAGAGGGCTATCCACAGAGGGCTACCCACAGAGGGCTATCCACAGAGGGCTACCCACAGAGGGCTATCCACAGAGGGCTACCCACAGAGGGCTATCCACAGAGGGCTATCCACAGAGGGCTACCCACAGAGGACTATCCACAGAGGACTATCCACAGAGGGCTATCCACAGAGGGCTACCCACAGAGGGCTACCCACAGAGGGCTATCCACAGAGGGCTACCCACAGAGGGCTACCCACAGAGGGCTACCCACAGAGGGCTACCCACAGAGGGCTATCCACAGAGGGCTACCCACAGAGGGCTATCCACAGAGGACTACCCACGGATGGCTTCCATCTACAGCATCTTTCAGGCTACCCTGACGGACATGGATACACCGAGTGCGCTCTTCTTCAACCTGGAGCGGAAGTCAGCGCAGCAATAGCAGATATTCCATCTACAGCATCCTTCAGGGTCTCTGGCGTCAGATACATGGGCAATGAGGAGGATCACTATGGACTTCTACGCAGACCTGTGACAGCAACACTGATCCTTAGAGTGCTCAGGAGATTCTACAGGGGCTGTCTAAGCTCGGGCCTGAGCAGAGTGCTGGGCTGGAGAGTGATATTTCATTTCAGGAACTATCAGCGGCTGTACAGCAGCTCTCCCTGGGCCGTGTGTCGGGGGTCGATGGACTGACAGCTGAGTTTCATAAATGTTTCTGGGGTGTACTGGTGAGGAACCTCTTAGAGGTCTTTCGGGAGTTCTTTGAGAACGCTGTATCTGTCATCTGCCAGCGGGCAGTGCTGGCACTACTTCTGAAGAAAGGGGCACTTAGCTCTGTTGAAGAACTGGAGGCTGGTGTCGTTGCTCTGCTTGGATTACAGAAAAATGTCCAAGTGTTTGTCAAATGTGACTGACCGGCTCGATTCGGACTTATGTAGCAAAATTTGAAATTATGTTTTTACGTTAGACAAAAGTAGAGACTCCGAGCTACAAAATACACTACAGTTGAGGAACAATGGGGAAAGTAATTATGTTTTAGAAGTTGATGAACTTGTCACCCCACATTTTGAGAAAATGGCCCTTGAATGTTTCGGTACACCTACTGGAGAGCTCTTCTTTGTCTACACCCACTCAACACCCACCCATCTCTTTAAGGATTCACACGTGAGGCCATGTGCTAAACAGAGTGAGTATGGTAGTGTACTAAACAGAGTGAGTACAGTAGTGTATTAAACAGAGTGAGTACGGTAGTGTAGTAAACAGAGTGAGTACGGTAGTGTAGTAAACAGAGTGAGTACGGTAGTGTAGTAAACAGAGTGAGTACGGTAGTGTAGTAAACAGAGTGAGTACTGTAGTGTAGTAAACAGAGTGAGTACGGTAGTGTAGTAAACAGAGTGAGTACGGTAGTGTAGTAAACAGAGTGAGTACGGTAGTGTAGTAAACAGAGTGAGTACGGTAGTGTAGTAAACAGAGTGAGTATGGTAGTGTACTAAACAGAGTGAGTACACTAGTGTAGTAAACAGAGTGAGTATGGTAGTGTAATAAACAGAGAGTACGGTAGTGTACTAAACAGAGTGAGTATGGTAGTGTACTAAACAGAGAGTACGGTAGTGTACTAAATAGAGTGAGTACGGTAGTGTAGTAAACAGAGTGAGTACGGTAGTGTAGTAAACAGAGTGAGTACGGTAGTGTATTAAACAGAGTGAGTATGGTAGTGTACTAAACAGAGTGAGTACGGTAGTGTAGTAAACAGAGTGAGTACTGTAGTGTACTAAACAGAGAGTACGGTAGTGTATTAAACAGAGAGTACGGTAGTGTACTAAACAGAGTGAGTACGGTAGTGTAGTAAACAGAGTGAGTACGGTAGTGTACTAAACAGAGAGTATGGTAGTGTATTAAACAGAGTGAGTACTGTAGTGTAGTAAACAGAGTGAGTATGGTAGTGTAGTAAACAGAGTGAGTATGGTAGTGTACTAAACAGAGTGAGTACTGTAGTGTACTAAACAGAGTGAGTACTGTAGTGTACTAAACAGAGAGTATGGTAGTGTATTAAACAGAGTGAGTACTGTAGTGTACTAAACAGAGTGAGTACTGTAGTGTACTAAACAGAGAGTACGGTAGTGTATTAAACAGAGTGAGTACAGTAGTGTATTAAACAGAGTGAGTACAGTAGTGTAGTAAACAGAGTGAGTATGGTAGTGTACTAAACAGAGTGAGTACTGTAGTGTAGTAAACAGAGTGAGTACTGTAGTGTAGTAAACAGAGTGAGTACAGTAGTGTAGTAAACAGAGTGAGTACGGTAGTGTATTAAACAGAGTGAGTACAGTAGTGTATTAAACAGAGTGAGTACGGTAGTGTAAACAACCAGAGATTTAGAGACAAAAGGCTGGTTTATACTCTGTCTATCAACGTGTCTGTAGACGGATGTGACAACGTGAACATTCTATTGTCGTCCGACATCAAACTGTCATTATGAAAAAGTATAAATAGACAAAACGACAGACTGCTTGAAAGCAGCCTTGGCCCCACTATTCCAACTAACAGGGAGAAGCTATGCTATCGTACTCGAGCTACTTCCTGTGCTTGGCCCCCCTATTCCAACTAACCTACTGAAAGAGCTACTTCCTGTGCTTGGCCCCCTATTCCAACTAACCTACTGAAGGAGCTACTTCCTGTGCTTGGTCCCCCTATTCCAACTAACCTACTGAAGGAGCTACTTCCTGTGCTTGGCCCCCTATTCCAACTAACCTTCTGAAGGAGCTACTTCCTGTGCTTGGCCCCCTATTCCAACTAACCTACTGAAGGAGCTACTTCCTGTGCTTGGCCCACATATTCCAACTAACCTACTGAAGGAGCTACTTCCTGTACTTGGCCCCCTATTCCAACTAACCTACTGAAGGAGCTACTTCCTGTACTTGGCCCCCTATTCCAACTAACCTACTGAAGGAGCTACTTCCTGTGCTTGGCCCCCTATTCCAACTAACCTTCTGAAGGAGCTACTTCCTGTGCTTGGCCCCCTATTCCAACTAACCTACTGAAGGAGCTACTTCCTGTGCTTGGCCCCCTATTCCAACTAACCTACTGAAGGAGCTACTTCCTGTGCTTGGCCCCCTATTCCAACTAACCTACTGAAGGAGCTACTTCCTGTGCTTGGCCCCCCTATTCCAACTAACCTACTGAAGGAGCTACTTCCTGTGCTTGGCCCTCCTATGTTGAACATCATAAACATTATAAGAGCCTTTACTGAAGACTCTTCAGTAGGTCCTTTGATTGAGTGTAGTCTGGCCCAGGGGTGTGAAGTTGAACACTAAGGCACTGAAGTGGTGAACCCTCCTTGCTGTTTCTGATCTCCCCACTGAGATCCTCTACCTCTGACCCCATTAAGGGGGTTGAGTCACTGGCTTGCTAGTGCTCTCCCATGTCGTCCCTAGGAGGGGTGCGTCTCGACTTGCCAAGCCTTTTCAGTATAGTGGGGTCACTGACGTCATCTTCCCGTCCGGTTTTGTCTCCCCTTCGGACTCGTCAAAAATCATTCGTTTTAATGTTGTGTGTTGAGCTGGTCTTTTTTTTAACAATCTTCAAAGAGCTGTCATTTTATTGTGAGGAACTGCAGTTTTATCAGACATTTTCAGACATGTTTTGTCCTTCTGTTGTGAGGGATGCGTCGAGCACTTTCTAATCTGTCGTGACCAATCCTTGGTACGCCTACCCTACCAGGTGTTTTACTTCCTGTGCTTGGCCCTCATATTCCAACTGACCTACTGAAGGAGCTACTTCCTGTGCTGGTACTCCTACCCTACCTGGTGTTTTACTTCCTGTGCTTGGAAGTTGGGGGAGATCTTCGTGAACTATACTCAGCCTGGTCTCAGGGTAGTAAGTTGGTGGTCTGTTGATATCCCTCTGGTGGTGTTGGGACTATACTCAGCCTGGTCTCAGGGTAGTAAGTTGGTGGTCTGTTGATATCCCTCTGGTGGTGTTGGGGGCTTTGCTTTGGCAAAGTGGGTGGGGTTATATCTTGCCTGGTTGGCCCTGTCCGGGGGTATCGTCAGACAGTGACCCCCGACCCATACTATCTATCTATGCTGCAATAGTCTATGTCTCATGGGAGCTAGAGTCAGTCTGTTACAACTGGTGTATTTCTCCTGTCTTATTTGGTGTCCTGTGTGAATTGATTAAGTATGCTCCCTCTAATTTTCTCTCCCTGAGTTTACAGGAAAATGGCTACCTGGCTTGACGACTCCTGGAGTGGCGGCCAAGGGTAACGGTGGTGACGGCGTGGTGACAGGGTGGTGACGGGAACTTGTTTTGGTGTGATGGGGGAGTGCTGATGAGGACTGCTTCTGTTTCAGTATTGTTGAGTTGTAGGAGGTTATTTGACAACCAGGCCGTGATGTCACCCAAACAGGTGATGGAGATGGCGTTAAGGAAGTGATGTCATCCAAACAGGTGATGGAGATGGCGTTAAAGGAAGTGATGTCATCCAAACAGGTGATGGAGATGGCGGTAAAAACAGGAAGTGATGTCATCCAAACAGGTGATGGAGATGGCGAGATGGCGTTAAAGGAAGTGATGTCACCCAAACAGGTGATGGAGATGGCGTTAAAGGAAGTGATGTCATCCAAACAGGTGATGGAGATGGCGTTAAGGAAGTGATGTCATCCAAACAGGTGATGGAGATGGCGTTAAAGGAAGTGATGTCACCCAAACAGGTGATGGAGATGGCGGTAAAGGAAGTGATGTCATCCAAACAGGTGATGGAGATGGCGTTAAAGGAAGTGATGTCATCCAAACAGGTGATGGAGATGGCGTTAAAGGAAGTGATGTCATCCAAACAGGTGATGGAGATGGCGTTAAGGAAGTGATGTCAACCAAACAGGTGATGGAGATGGCGTTAAAGGAAGTGATGTCATCCAAACAGGTGATGGAGATGGCGTTAAAGGAAGTGATGTCATCCAAACAGGTGATAGAGATGGCGTTAAAGGAAGTGATGTCATCCAAACAGGTGATGGAGATGGCGTTAAGGAAGTGATGTCATCCAAACAGGTGATGGAGATGGCGTTAAAGGAAGTGATGTCACCCAAACAGGTGATGGAGATGGCGTTAAGGAAGTGATGTCATCCAAACAGGTGATGGAGATGGCGTTAAAGGAAGTGATGTCATCCAAACAGGTGATGGAGATGGCGTTAAAGGAAGTGATGTCATCCAAACAGGTGATGGAGATGGCGTTAAAGGAAGTGATGTCATCCAAACAGGTGATGGAGATGGCGTTAAAGGAAGTGATGTCATCCAAACAGGTGATGGAGATGGCGGTAAAGGAAGTGATGTCACCCAAACAGGTGATGGAGATGGCGTTAAAGGAAGTGATGTCATCCAAACAGGTGATGGAGATGGCGTTAAAGGAAGTGATGTCATCCAAACAGGTGATGGAGATGGCGTTAAAGGAAGTGATGTCATCCAAACAGGTGATGGAGATGGCGGTAAAGGAAGTGATGTCATCCAAACAGGTGATGGAGATGGCGTTAAAGGAAGTGATGTCATCCAAACAGGTGATGGAGATGGCGGTAAAGGAAGTGATGTCATCCAAACAGGTGATGGAGATGGCGTTAAAGGAAGTGATGTCATCCAAACAGGTGATGGAGATGGCGTTAAAGGAAGTGATGTCATCCAAACAGGTGATGGAGATGGCGGTAAAGGAAGTGATGTCATCTAAGCAGGTGATGGAGATGGCGGTAAAGGAAGTGATGTCATCCAAACAGGTGATGGAGATGGCGGTAAAGGAAGTGATGTCATCCAAACAGGTGATGGAGATGGCGTTAAAGGAAGTGATGTCATCCAAACAGGTGATGGAGATGGCGTTAAAGGAAGTGATGTCATCCAAACAGGTGATGGAGATGGCGTTAAAGGAAGTGATGTCATCCAAACAGGTGATGGAGATGGCGGTAAAGGAAGTGATGTCATCTAAGCAGGTGATGGAGATGGCGGTAAAGGAAGTGATGTCATCCAAACAGGTGATGGAGATGGCGGTAAATGGAAGTGATGTCATCCAAACAGGTGATGGAGATGGCGTTAAAGGAAGTGATGTCATCCAAACAGGTGATGGAGATGGCGTTAAAGGAAGTGATGTCATCCAAACAGGTGATGGAGATGGCGTTAAAGGAAGTGATGTCATCCAAACAGGTGATAGAGATGGCGTTAAAGGAAGTGATGTCATCCAAACAGGTGATGGAGATGGCGTTAAAGGAAGTGATGTCATCCAAACAGGTGATGGAGATGGCGTTAAAGGAAGTGATGTCACCCAAACAGGTGATGGAGATGGCGTTAAGGAAGTGATGTCATCCAAACAGGTGATGGAGATGGCGTTAAAGGAAGTGATGTCACCCAAACAGGTGATGGAGATGGCGTTAAAGGAAGTGATGTCACCCAAACAGGTGATGGAGATGGCGGTAAAGGAAGTGATGTCACCCAAACAGGTGATGGAGATGGCGGTAAAGGAAGTGATGTCACCCAAACAGGTGATGGAGATGGCGTTAAAGGAAGTGATGTCACCCAAACAGGTGATGGAGATGGCGTTAAAGGAAGTGATGTCACCCAAACAGGTGATGGAGATGGCGTTAAAGGAAGTGATGTCATCCAAACAGGTGATGGAGATGGCGGTAAAGGAAGTGATGTCACCCAAACAGGTGATGGAGATGGCGTTAAAGGAAGTGATGTCATCCAAACAGGTGATGGGGAGATGGCGTTAAAGGAAGTGATGTCACCCAAACAGGTGATGGAGATGGCGTTAAAGGAAGTGATGTCATCCAAACAGGTGATGGAGATGGCGTTAAAGGAAGTGATGTCACCCAAACAGGTGATGGAGATGGCGTTAAAGGAAGTGATGTCATCCAAACAGGTGATGGAGATGGCGTTAAGGAAGTGATGTCATCCAAACAGGTGATGGAGATGGCGTTAAGGAAGTGATGTCATCCAAACAGGTGATGGAGATGGCGTTAAAGGAAGTGATGTCATCCAAACAGGTGATGGAGATGGCGGTAAAGGAAGTGATGTCATCCAAACAGGTGATGGAGATGGCGTTAAAGGAAGTGATGTCACCCAAACAGGTGATGGAGATGGCGTTAAAGGAAGTGATGTCACCCAAACAGGTGATGGAGATGGCGTTAAAAACAGGAAGTGATGTCACCCAAACAGGTGATGGAGATGGCGTTAAGGAAGTGATGTCACCCAAACAGGTGATGGAGATGGCGTTAAGGAAGTGATGTCACCCAAACAGGTGATGGAGATGGCGTTAAAGGAAGTGATGTCATCCAAACAGGTGATGGAGATGGCGTTAAAGGAAGTGATGTCACCCAAACAGGTGATGGAGATGGCGTTAAAGGAAGTGATGTCACCCAAACAGGTGATGGAGATGGCGTTAAGGAAGTGATGTCATCCAAACAGGTGATGGAGATGGCGTTAAAGGAAGTGATGTCATCCAAACAGGTGATGGAGATGGCGTTAAGGAAGTGATGTCATCCAAACAGGTGATGGAGATGGCGTTAAGGAAGTGATGTCATCCAAACAGGTGATGGGAGATGGCGTTAAAGGAAGTGATGTCATCCAAACAGGTGATGGAGATGGCGTTAAAGGAAGTGATGTCATCCAAACAGGTGATGGAGATGGCGTTAAAGGAAGTGATGTCATCCAAACAGGTGATGGAGATGGCGTTAAAGGAAGTGATGTCATCCAAACAGGTGATGGAGATGGCGTTAAGGAAGTGATGTCATCCAAACAGGTGATAGAGATGGCGTTAAGGAAGTGATGTCATCCAAACAGGTGATGGAGATGGCGTTAAGGAAGTGATGTCATCCAAACAGGTGATGGAGATGGCGTTAAAGGAAGTGATGTCACCCAAACAGGTGATGGAGATGGCGTTAAAGGAAGTGATGTCATCCAAACAGGTGATGGAGATGGCGTTAAGGAAGTGATGTCATCCAAACAGGTGATGGAGATGGCGTTAAAGGAAGTGATGTCACCCAAACAGGTGATGGAGATGGCGTTAAAGGAAGTGATGTCATCCAAACAGGTGATAGAGATGGCGTTAAGGAAGTGATGTCATCCAAACAGGTGATGGAGATGGCGTTAAAGGAAGTGATGTCATCCAAACAGGTGATGGAGATGGCGTTAAGGAAGTGATGTCATCCAAACAGGTGATGGAGATGGCGTTAAAGGAAGTGATGTCACCCAAACAGGTGATGGAGATGGCGTTAAAGGAAGTGATGTCATCCAAACAGGTGATGGAGATGGCGTTAAGGAAGTGATGTCATCCAAACAGGTGATGGAGATGGCGTTAAAGGAAGTGATGTCATCCAAACAGGTGATGGAGATGGCGTTAAGGAAGTGATGTCATCCAAACAGGTGATGGAGATGGCGTTAAAGGAAGTGATGTCATCCAAACAGGTGATGGAGATGGCGTTAAAGGAAGTGATGTCATCCAAACAGGTGATGGAGATGGCGTTAAAGGAAGTGATGTCATCCAAACAGGTGATAGAGATGGCGTTAAGGAAGTGATGTCATCCAAACAGGTGATAGAGATGGCGTTAAGGAAGTGATGTCATCCAAACAGGTGATGGAGATGGCGTTAAAGGAAGTGATGTCATCCAAACAGGTGATGGAGATGGCGTTAAGGAAGTGATGTCATCCAAACAGGTGATGGAGATGGCGTTAAGGAAGTGATGTCATCCAAACAGGTGATGGAGATGGCGTTAAGGAAGTGATGTCATCCAAACAGGTGATGGAGATGGCGTTAAGGAAGTGATGTCATCCAAACAGGTGATGGAGATGGCGGTAAAGGAAGTGATGTCATCTAAGCAGGTGATGGAGATGGCGGTAAAGGAAGTGATGTCATCCAAACAGGTGATGGAGATGGCGTTAAAGGAAGTGATGTCATCCAAACAGGTGATGGAGATGGCGTTAAAGGAAGTGATGTCATCCAAACAGGTGATGGAGATGGCGTTAAAGGAAGTGATGTCATCCAAACAGGTGATGGAGATGGCGGTAAAGGAAGTGATGTCATCCAAACAGGTGATGGAGATGGCGTTAAAGGAAGTGATGTCATCCAAACAGGTGATGGAGATGGCGTTAAAGGAAGTGATGTCACCCAAACAGGTGATGGAGATGGCGTTAAAGGAAGTGATGTCATCCAAACAGGTGATGGAGATGGCGGTAAAGGAAGTGATGTCACCCAAACAGGTGATGGAGATGGCGTTAAAGGAAGTGATGTCACCCAAACAGGTGATGGAGATGGCGGTAAAGGAAGTGATGTCACCCAAACAGGTGATGGAGATGGCGGTAAAGGAAGTGATGTCATCCAAACAGGTGATGGAGATGGCGTTAAAGGAAGTGATGTCACCCAAACAGGTGATGGAGATGGCGTTAAAGGAAGTGATGTCACCCAAACAGGTGATGGAGATGGCGTTAAAGGAAGTGATGTCATCCAAACAGGTGATGGAGATGGCGTTAAGGAAGTGATGTCACCCAAACAGGTGATGGAGATGGCGTTAAGGAAGTGATGTCATCCAAACAGGTGATGGGAGATGGCGTTAAGGAAGTGATGTCATCCAAACAGGTGATGGAGATGGCGTTAAGGAAGTGATGTCATCCAAACAGGTGATGGAGATGGCGTTAAAGGAAGTGATGTCATCCAAACAGGTGATGGAGATGGCGTTAAAGGAAGTGATGTCATCCAAACAGGTGATGGAGATGGCGTTAAGGAAGTGATGTCATCCAAACAGGTGATGGAGATGGCGTTAAAGGAAGTGATGTCACCCAAACAGGTGATGGAGATGGCGTTAAGGAAGTGATGTCATCCAAACAGGTGATGGAGATGGCGTTAAGGAAGTGATGTCACCCAAACAGGTGATAGAGATGGCGTTAAAGGAAGTGATGTCATCCAAACAGGTGATGGAGATGGCGGTAAAGGAAGTGATGTCATCCAAACAGGTGATGGAGATGGCGTTAAAGGAAGTGATGTCATCCAAACAGGTGATGGAGATGGCGTTAAAGGAAGTGATGTCATCCAAACAGGTGATGGAGATGGCGTTAAAGGAAGTGATGTCACCCAAACAGGTGATGGAGATGGCGTTAAAGGAAGTGATGTCATCCAAACAGGTGATGGAGATGGCGTTAAAGGAAGTGATGTCATCCAAACAGGTGATGGAGATGGCGGTAAAGGAAGTGATGTCATCCAAACAGGTGATGGAGATGGCGTTAAAGGAAGTGATGTCATCCAAACAGGTGATGGAGATGGCGTTAAGGAAGTGATGTCATCCAAACAGGTGATGGAGATGGCGTTAAAGGAAGTGATGTCATCCAAACAGGTGATGGAGATGGCGTTAAAGGAAGTGATGTCACCCAAACAGGTGATGGAGATGGCGTTAAAGGAAGTGATGTCATCCAAACAGGTGATGGAGATGGCGTTAAGGAAGTGATGTCATCCAAACAGGTGATGGGAGATGGCGTTAAGGAAGTGATGTCATCCAAACAGGTGATGGAGATGGCGTTAAGGAAGTGATGTCATCCAAACAGGTGATGGAGATGGCGTTAAAGGAAGTGATGTCATCCAAACAGGTGATGGAGATGGCGTTAAAGGAAGTGATGTCACCCAAACAGGTGATGGAGATGGCGTTAAGGAAGTGATGTCACCCAAACAGGTGATGGAGATGGCGTTAAAGGAAGTGATGTCACCCAAACAGGTGATGGAGATGGCGTTAAGGAAGTGATGTCATCCAAACAGGTGATGGAGATGGCGTTAAGGAAGTGATGTCATCCAAACAGGTGATGGGAGATGGCGTTAAAGGAAGTGATGTCATCCAAACAGGTGATGGAGATGGCGTTAAAGGAAGTGATGTCATCCAAACAGGTGATGGAGATGGCGTTAAAGGAAGTGATGTCACCCAAACAGGTGATGGAGATGGCGTTAAAGGAAGTGATGTCATCCAAACAGGTGATGGAGATGGCGGTAAAGGAAGTGATGTCATCCAAACAGGTGATGATGTCATCCAAACAGGTGATGGGAGATGGCGTTAAGGAAGTGATGTCATCCAAACAGGTGATGGAGATGGCGTTAAAGGAAGTGATGTCATCCAAACAGGTGATGGAGATGGCGTTAAGGAAGTGATGTCATCCAAACAGGTGATGGGAGATGGCGTTAAAGGAAGTGATGTCATCCAAACAGGTGATAGAGATGGCGTTAAAGGAAGTGATGTCATCCAAACAGGTGATGGAGATGGCGTTAAAGGAAGTGATGTCACCCAAACAGGTGATGGAGATGGCGTTAAAGGAAGTGATGTCATCCAAACAGGTGATGGAGATGGCGTTAAGGAAGTGATGTCATCCAAACAGGTGATAGAGATGGCGTTAAGGAAGTGATGTCATCCAAACAGGTGATGGAGATGGCGTTAAAGGAAGTGATGTCATCCAAACAGGTGATGGAGATGGCGTTAAGGAAGTGATGTCATCCAAACAGGTGATGGAGATGGCGTTAAAGGAAGTGATGTCATCCAAACAGGTGATGGAGATGGCGTTAAAGGAAGTGATGTCATCCAAACAGGTGATAGAGATGGCGTTAAAGGAAGTGATGTCATCCAAACAGGTGATGGAGATGGCGTTAAAGGAAGTGATGTCATCCAAGCAGGTGATGGAGATGGCGTTAAAGGAAGTGATGTCACCCAAACAGGTGATGGAGATGGCGGTAAAGGAAGTGAAGTGATGTCATCCAAACAGGTGATGGAGATGGCGTTAAGGAAGTGATGTCATCCAAACAGGTGATGGGAGATGGCGTTAAGGAAGTGATGTCATCCAAACAGGTGATGGGAGATGGCGTTAAAGGAAGTGATGTCATCCAAACAGGTGATGGAGATGGCGTTAAAGGAAGTGATGTCATCCAAACAGGTGATGGAGATGGCGTTAAAGGAAGTGATGTCATCCAAACAGGTGATGGAGATGGCGTTAAAGGAAGTGATGTCATCCAAACAGGTGATGGAGATGGCGTTAAAGGAAGTGATGTCATCCAAACAGGTGATGGAGATGGCGTTAAAGGAAGTGATGTCATCCAAGCAGGTGATGGGAGATGGCGTTAAAGGAAGTGATGTCATCTAAGCAGGTGATGGAGATGGCGTTAAAGGAAGTGATGTCATCCAAGCAGGTGATGGAGATGGCGTTAAAGGAAGTGATGTCATCCAAGCAGGTGATGGAGATGGCGTTAAAGGAAGTGATGTCATCCAAGCAGGTGATGGAGATGGCGTTAAAGGAAGTGATGTCATCCAAGCAGGTGATGGAGATGGCGTTCAAGGAAGTGATGTCATCCAAACAGGTGATGGAGATGGCGGTAAAGGAAGTGAAGTCATCCAAGCAGGTGATGGAGATGGCGTTAAAGGAAGTGATGTCATCCAGGGATGTTATTAATGTAGATCTATGTGTCGTCAGCTTAGCAGTGGAATTGGATGCCTTTATTTCCTGATTAGGAGGCATGTACAGGAAGTATTCACATCCCTACAGGAAGTATTCACATCCCTACAGGAAGTATTCACACCCCTTCAGGAAGTATTCACACCCCTACAGGAAGTATTCACACCCCTACAGGAAGTATTCACACCCCTTCATGAAGTATTCACACCCCTTCAGGAAGTATTCACACCCCTTCAGAAACTATTCACACCCCTTCAGGAAGTATTTACACCCCTTCAGGAAGTATTCACACCCCTTCAGGAAGTATTCACACCCCTTCAGAAACTATTCACACCCCTTCAGGAAGTATTCACACCCCTTCAGGACGTATTCACACCCCTTCAGGAAGTATTCACACCCCTACAGGAAGTATTCACACCCCTTCAGGAAGTATTCACACCCCTTCAGAAACTATTCACACCCCTTCAGGAAGTATTTACACCCCTTCAGGAAGTATTCACACCCCTTCAGGAAGTATTCACACCCCTTCAGGAAGTATTCACACCCCTACAGGAAGTATTCACACCCCTTCAGGAAGTATTCACACCCCTTCAGGAAGTATTCACACCCCTTCAGGAAGTATTCACACCCCTTCAGGAAGTATTCACACCCCTTCAGGAAGTATTCACACCCCTTCAGGAAGTATTCACACCCCTTCAGGAAGTATTCACACCCCTTCAGGAAGTATTCACACCCCTACAGGAAGTATTCACACCCCTACAGGAAGTATTCACACCCCTACAGGAAGTATTCACACCCCTTCAGGAAGTATTCACACCCCTTCAGGAAGTATTCACACCCCTACAGGAAGTATTCACACCCCTTCAGGAAGTATTCACACCCCTTCAGGAAGTATTCACACAGGAAGTATTCACACCCCTACAGGAAGTATTCACACCCCTTCAGGAAGTATTCACACCCCTTCAGGAAGTATTCACACCCCTACAGGAAGTATTCACACCCCTTCAGGAAGTATTCACACCCCTTCAGGAAGTATTCACACCCCTTCAGGAAGTATTCACACCCCTTCAGGAAGTATTCACACCCCTTCAGGAAGTATTCACACCCCTTCAGGAAGTATTCACACCCCTTCAGAAACTATTCACACCCCTTCAGGAAGTATTCACACCCCTTCAGGAAGTATTCACACCCCTTCAGAAACTATTCACACCCCTTCAGGAAGTATTCACACCCCTTCAGGAAGTATTCACACCCCTTCAGGAAGTATTCACACCCCTTCAGAAACTATTCACACGCCTTCAGGAAGTATTCACACCCCTTCAGAAAGTATTCACACCCCTTCAGGAAGTATTCACACCCCGTCAGGAAGTATTCACACCCCTTCAGGAAGTATTCACATCCCTTCAGGAAGTATTCACACCCCTTCAGGAAGTATTCACACCCCTACAGGAAGTATTCACACCCCTTTAGAAACTATTCACACCCCTTGACTTTTTCAACATTTCGTTGTGTTACAGCCTGAATTTAAAATGGATGAAACTTAGATTGTTTTTGTCACCTACACACAATACCCCATAATGTCAAAGTGGAATTGTGTTTTTTCGAACTGTTACCAATTAATGAAAAATGAAAAGCTGAAATGTCTTGAGGCGCTTTCAACCCCGTTGCTATGGCAAGCCGCAACCAGCGGCGTAGGGAACACGAGTCGTGTCTCTGACTGATTCAATTATATGACTATTTTATTCAAATCGATTACCTAACATTTGATTGAATTAAACCATGCAACAATTAACTCGTTAATAACCTGGGGCACCACGGAAGAGTGTTTATAGAGCTGCTGTCTTCCGAATAAACTCTTAAAGATCTGAAGATCTTTTATATCAATAGCAGTCAATTATTAATCGTCACCTTATTCAGTCTCATCTGAACGTCATAAAATTCTTTGTTATCTGCACGAACCCTGGCTAACAAGTTGAATCAGCAATACAAAATTGGCTTCATTATTTATTTACAAAATACCTAAATAATCACACAGAATTACATATACGCAGGATGGATCATACATTGATCACAAATGATGTCATAAAAGAAAACGTCCCTGGCGGACAGAACAGATACACAAAGAAAAGGGGGTGGGGTTTGAGTGAAAGAGCGGGAAGACTGAGTAACAAAGGGAGTGTCACGGCCATCAAAAGAAGTGGACCAAAGTGCAGCGTGGTGAGCGTACATTTTCCTTAGTTATGGAAAGACGCCTACAAAACAAGATAAATAAATGTGATGCTTACGAGGGCGAAGTGCCAGTAACACAAGTCAATCAACCACACTGAAGGAGGAGAAAAAGGGCTACCTAAGTATGGTTCCCAATCAGAGACAACAATAGACAGCTGTCCCTGATTGAGAACCATACCCGGCCAAAACATAGAAATAAAGAAACATAGAAAACAAAACATAGAATGCCCACCCCACACCACACTCTGACCTAACCAAATAGAGAAATAAAACGGCTCTCTAAGGTCAGGGCGTGACAGGGAGAAGCTATGCTACCATTAAATACAGAATCATATGCATTCTAAAAACCGTCCATTCGGAAAAGAAAAATGCAAGATATATATTTACACCGAGCTGCGCTTCGATAGATGGGTCGAAGATGGAAGACTGGTTTGCCAGGCAGTGGTCGCCATTGGAAGAATGTTTCTGTTTGTAGTGTTGTAGAGTGGATACGTTAAAGTACCCTGTTGTTCTTATTAGGAGATTGTCTGTCCTTTCCTAGGCCATGTTTCCTAGGCCATGTTTCCTAGGCCATGTTTCCTAGGCCATGTTTCCTAGGCCATGTTTCCTAGGCCATGTTTCCTAGGCCATGTTTCCTAGGCCATGTTTCCTAGGCCATGTTTCCTAGGCCATGTTTCCTAGGCCAATATACACTATAGTTATACACTATAGTTGCTAACCAAGATGACATTGAATGTGGCTTAGTGGCTTAATTAGTGGCTTAATTAAACCTGTTCTCGATTGAACTACCTGTTGGGACAGGTGGACATGTCAGTGTGGAAGAGCAGGAAATATGAGGGCGGGTGTAAAGAACCCCAGAGCTGTGCCGCTGTGGCTGGTGTGGGCTCAACTGACCGCGGGGCATGGATATTGGGAGCTGGTGACCCATCTAGGAGAATTTGTAGGGGTGTGGGGCATCAGGGGGGTTCTGTTCACAGTGGGCGAGGAGGGAAGCTTGGTTATGTCTTTCTTGGTGTGTTGAACTGAAATGGGGTTTGTGTTTTTGGAGACGTAACTTTTGGGCCAATAAATGTATATTGTAAAATCTAATCTGTCTCTGTCTGTCCTCTCTCTTGCTCTCTCCTCTGTCTCTCTCTCTCTCCTCTTTCTCTCTCTGTCTCTTTCTCTCTCTGTCTCTCTCTGTCTCTCTCTGTCTCTCTCTCTATCTCTCTCTCCTGTCTCTCCGTCTCTCCTGTCTCTCTGTCTCTCTCTCTGTCTGTCTCTGTCTCTCTCTCTGTCTCTCTCTCTATCTCTCTCTCCTGTCTCTCTGTCTCTCTCTCTCTGTCTCTCTATCTCTCTCTCTGTCTCTCTCTCTATGTCTCTCTCTCTCTCTCTCCTGTCTCTCTCTCTGTCTCTCTCTGTCTCTCTGTCTCTCTCTCTCTCCTGTCTCTCTGTCTCTCTCTCTGTCTCTCTCTGTCTCTCTGTCTCTCCTGTCTCTCTGTCTCTCTCTGTCTCTCTCTCTCTACACTACTTCCCAACCCAATCTAGCATTCTTTTCAGACAGCTTACATGATATGGCTAGATGACATTACATTTACATTTAAGTCATTTAGCAGACGCTCTTATCCAGAGGAGGTGTTGCTGTCGTGATGCAGCCATCCCACACGAAGCAGACTGCTGAAGCAGAGCTAGAGACATTATTTGATATGAGGAGTATCTGTGTGTGGCGTTTTGAGGACATCTTCCATGTTGACTTTATGCCTCTGTGGACTCTTCCTCTCTCCCTCTCATCTCCAGCCCTCCTCATTTCTTCTCTTCTTCTCTCCCTCTCATCTCCAGCCCTCCTCATTTCTTCTCATCTCCAGCCCTCCTCATTTCTTCTCTCCCTCTCATCTCCAGCCCTCCTAATTTCTTCTCATCTCCAGCCCTCCTCATTCCTTCTCTTCCTCTCTCCCTCTCATCTCCAGCCCTCTTCTCTTCTTCTCATCTCCAGCCCTCCTCATTTCTTCTCTCCTCTCATCTCCAGCCCTCCTCATTTCTTCTCTTCCTCTCACCCTATTCCCCTCATCTCCCAGTCGTCATCATTAGGTTATTATTATGTTCTGTCATTACTGGTTCTGCGTGTTTGTCTGTGTGTGTCATATATAATGTAGTATTCAGTATTCCTATGTGATCTCATTGCTCTATACAGTACAGTGTGTAGGAACATACATCTGAAAAGGAGTGAGCAGACAGAGTAGAGACATTCTAAGAGGAAAATCTCCAGGTAGAGACAATCTAGGCCAGGCAGAAATTAAAACAAGAGGCTCCCACGCTGAGGTCTGTCCAACGCTGGTCAGACCAAGCTGACTCTACACTCCAAGACTGCTTCCATCACGTGGACTGGGACATGTTTCGTATTGCGTCAGATGGGAATATTGACGAATACGCTGATTCGGTGTGCGAGTTCATTAGAACGTGCGTCGAAGATGTCGTTCCCATAGCAACGATAAAAACATTCCCAAACCAGAAACCGTGGATTGATGGCAGCATTCGCGTGAAACTGAAAGCGCGAACCACTGCTTTTAATCAGGGCAAGGTGTCTGGCAACATGACTGAATACAAACAGTGCAGCTATTCCCTCCGCAAGGCTATTAAACAAGCTAAGCGTCAGTACAGAGACAAAGTGGAATCTCAATTCAATGGCCCAGACACAAGAGGCATGTGGCAGGGTCTACAGTCAATCACGGACTACAAGATGAAATCCAGCCCAGTCACGGACCAGGATGTCTTGCTCCCAGGCAGACTAAATAACTTTTTTGCCCGCTTTGAGGACAATACAGTGCCACTGACACGGCCTGCAACGGAAACATGCGGTCTCTCCTTCACTGCAGCCGAGGTGAGTAAGACATTTAAACGTGTTAACCCTCGCAAGGCTGCAGGCCCAGACGGCATCCCCAGCCGCGCCCTCAGAGCATGCGCAGACCAGCTGGCCGGTGTGTTTACGGACATATTCAATCAATCCCTATACCAGTCTGCTGTTCCCACATGCTTCAAGAGGGCCACCATTGTTCCTGTTCCCAAGAAAGCTAAGGTAACTGAGCTAAACGACTACCGCCCGTAGCACTCACTTCCGTCATCATGAAGTGCTTTGAGAGACTAGTCAAGGACCATATCACCTCCATCCTACCTGACACCCTAGACCCACTCCAATTTGCTTACCGCCCAAATAGGTCCACAGACGATGCAATCTCAACCACACTGCACACTGCCCTAACCCACCTGGACAAGAGGAATACCTATGTGAGAATGCTGTTCATCGACTACAGCTCGGCATTCAACACCATAGTACCCTCCAAGCTCGTCATCAAGCTCGAGACCCTGGGTCTCGACCCCGCCCTGTGCAACTGGGTACTGGACTTCCTGACGGGCCGCCCCCAGGTGGTGAGGGTAGGCAACAACATCTCCCCCCCGCTGATCCTCAACACGGGGGCCCCACAAGGGTGCGTTCTGAGCCCTCTCCTGTACTCCCTGTTCACCCACGACTGCGTGGCCACGCACGCCTCCAACTCAATCATCAAGTTTGCGGACGACACAACAGTGGTAGGCTTGATTACCAACAACGACGAGACGGCCTACAGGGAGGAGGTGAGGGCCCTCGGAGTGTGGTGTCAGGAAAATAACCTCACACTCAACGTCAACAAAACTAAGGAGATGATTGTGGACTTCAGGAAACAGCAGAGGGAACACCCCCTATCCACATCGATGGAACAGTAGTGGAGAGGGTAGCTAGTTTTAAGTTCCTCGGCATACACATCACAGACAAACTGAATTGGTCCACTCACACTGACAGCGTCGTGAAGAAGGCGCAGCAGCGCCTATTCAACCTCAGGAGGCTGAAGAAATTTGGCTTGTCACCAAAAGCACTCACAAACTTCTACAGATGCACAATCGAGAGCATCCTGGCGGGCTGTATCACCGCCTGGTACGGCAACTGCTCCGCCCTCAACCGTAAGGCTCTCCAGAGGGTAGTGAGGACTGCACAACGCATCACCGGGGGCAAACTACCTGCCCTCCAGGACACCTACACCACCCGTTGTTACAGGAAGGCCATAAAGATCATCAAGGACATCAACCACCCGAACCACTGCCTGTTCACCCCGCTATCATCCAGAAGGCGAGGTCAGTACAGGTGCATCAAAGCTGGGACCGAGAGACTGAAAAACAGCTTCTATCTCAAGGCCATCAGACTGTTAAACAGCCACCACTAACAGTGAGTGGCTGCTGCCAACACACTGTCATTGACACTGACCCAACTCCAGCCATTTTAATAATGGGAATTGATGGGAATTATGTAAATATATCACTAGCCACTTTAAACAATGCTACCTTATATAATGTTACTTACCCTACATTATTCATCTCATATGCATATGTATATACTGTACTCTACATCATCGACTGCATCCTTATGTAACACATGTATCACTAGCCACTTTAACTATGCCACTTTGTTTACTTTGTCTACACACTCATCTCATATGTATATACTGTACTCGATACCATCTACTGTATGCTGCTCTGTACCATCACTCATTCATATATCCTTATGTACATGTTCCTTATCCCCTTACACTGTGTATAAGACAGTAGTTTTGGAATTGTTAGTTAGATTACTTGTTGGTTATCACTGCATTGTCGGAACTAGAAGCACAAGCATTTCGCTACACTCGCATTTAACATCTGCTAACCATGTGTATGTGACAAATAAAATTTGATTTGATTTGATTTTGATCTAAGAGGAAAATCTCCCGGTAGGGACATTCTAAGAGGAAAATCTCCAGGTAGAGACAATCTAACAGGAAAATCTCCCGGTAGGGACATTCTAAGAGGAATATCTCCAGGTAGAGACATTCTAAGAGGAATATCTCCAGGCAGAGACATTCTAACAGGAATATTTCCAGGCAGAGACATTCTAACAGGACTGCAGGTAGAGACATTCTAACAGGACTAACCAGGTAGAGACATTCTAACAGGACTAACCAGATAGAGACATTCTAACAGGACTAACCAGAAAGAGACATTCTAACAGGACAAACCAGGTAGAGACATTCTAACAGGACTAACCAGGTAGAGACATTCCAACAGGACTGACCAGGTAGAGACATTCTAACAGGACTAACCAGGTAGAGACATATTAACAGGACTAACCACGTAGAGACATTCTAACATGACTAACCAGGTATAGACATTCTAACAGGACTAACCAGGTAGAGACATTCTAACAGGTCTAACCAGGTAGAGACATTCTAACAGGACTAACCAGGTAGAGATATTCTAACAGGACTAACCAGGTAGAGAGACTCTAACAGGACTAACCAGGTAGAAACATTCTAACAGGACTAACCAGGTAGAGACATTCTAACAGGACTGACCAGGTAGAGACATTCTAACAGGACTAACCAGGTAGAGACATTCTAACAGGACTAACCAGGTAGAGACATTCTAACAGGACTAACCAGGTAGAGACATTCTAACAGGACTAACCAGGTAGAGACATTCTAACAGGACTAACCAGGTAGAGACATTCTAACAGGTCTAACCAGGTAGAGACATTCTAACAGGACTAACCAGGTAGAGACATTCTAACAGGTCTAACCAGGTAGAGACATTCTAACAGGACTAACCAGGTAGAGACATTCTAACAGGACTAACCAGGTAGAGACATTCTAACAGGACTAACCAGGTAGAGACATTCTAACAGGACTAACCAGGTAGAGACATTCTAACAGGACTAACCAGGTAGAGACATTCTAACAGGACTAACCAGGTAGAGACATTCTAACAGGACTAACCAGGTAGAGACATTCTAACAGGTCTAACCAGGTAGAGACATTCTAACAGGACTAACCAGGTAGAGACATTCTAACAGGACTAACCAGGTAGAGACATTCTAACAGGACTAACCAGGTAGAGACATTCTAACAGGACTAACCAGGTAGAGACATTCTAACAGGACTCCAGGTGGAGACACATATGTATACTTTCTCTCTCCCCTCTCCTCTCTCTCTCTCTACCCTTTCCCCACTCTCTCTTGCCTCTCGCCCCTTTCCCCTCTCTCTCTCTCCCCCCTCTCGCTCTCTCACCTCTCTCTCTCTCCCCTCTCCTCTCTCTCACTCTCTCCCCTCTCATCTCTCTCTACCCTTTCCCCACTCTCTCTTGCCTCTCGCCCCTTACCCCTCTCTCTCTCTCCCCCTCTCGCTCTCTCACCTCGCTCTCTCGCCCCTCTCCTCTCTCTCTACCCTTTCCCCACTCTCTCTCCCCTCTCCTCTCTCTCTCTCTCTCTCTCTCTCCTCTCCTCTCTCTCTCTCTCCCCTCTCCTCTCTCTCTCTCCCCCTCTCATCTCTCTCTACCCTTTCCCCACTCTCTCTCCCCTATCCTCTCTCTCTCTCTCCCCCCCTCTCGCTCTCTCACCTCGCTCTCTCGCCCCTCTCCTCTCTCTCTACCCTTTCCCCACTCTCTCTCCCCTATCCTCTCTCTCTCTCTCTCCCTCTCCTCTCTCTTTCTCTCTCCCCTCTCCTCTCTCTCTCTCCCTCTCCTCTCTCTCTACCCTTTCCCCACTCTCTCTCCCCTATCCTCTCTCTCTCTCTCTCCCTCTCTCTCTCTCTCTCTCCCCTCTCCTCTCTCTCTCTCCCCTCTCCTCTCTCTCTACCCTATCCTCTCTCTCTCTCTCTTCCCTCTCTCTCTCTCTCTCTCTCCCTCTCCTCTCTCTCTCTCTCCCCCTCTCTCTCTCCCCTCTCCCCCTCTCCTCTCCCCTCTCTCTCTCTACTACCTTTCCCCACTCTCTCTCCCCTATCCTCTCTCTCTCTCTCTCCCCTCTCTCTCTCTCTCTCTCCCCTCTCCTCTCTCTCTCTCCCCTCTCATCTCTCTCTCCCCTCTCTCTCCTTCTCCGCTCCCTCTCATCACTCCCTCTCTTAACTCTCTTTCCCTTTTCTGTCATCTCTCTCTCTTCTCCCTCTCCGTCTCTCCCCCTCTCCCTCTCTCTCCCCTCTCTCCTGTCTCCAATCCCCTCTCTCCAAAACGTAAAAGCATAGTAAGCCTGTTGGAATGACAGGACCATTCTTAGAAGGTCCAGCTCAAGGTTATAGGAGCTCGGCTTCTAGCTCAGCTCAGTCCCTGTGTGTGTCCCTGTGTGTGTGTGTGTGTGTGTGTGTGTGTGTGTGTGTGTGTGTGTGTGTGTGTGTGTGTGTGTGTGTGTGTCTACTGTCAGAGCTAGCTACATATAGGCCTCTCTTTTCGCTAGACTTTGTCCATCTGAGCTCTCTTACGCAACTAAAGACACAAACGCAACTAAAGACACAAACGCAACTAAAGACACAAACGCAACTAAAGACACAAACGCAAACAGACACAGACTGAGACGCACGCACACGCCAAACAAACACTCCAAGAGCGGAGCGAGGGCGAGGGGTTGAAGTCCTGGGTCCAGAATGTCCCAGGTAGGCACCCATGCCCGCTCCTCGGGGTTGTCGCCCTCCCACTCCACCAGGTACTGCAAGGTGCCCCGGACCTGACGAGCCTCCAACAGATGCCGGACAGCGTAGGCCGGGGCTGCCGTCAACAGGCGGAGGGGCAGGTGTGGGGGGAGAGGGAAGGGACTGACGGGAGACATGGAAGGATGGACCCTCATAGACCTGTGAAGCTGGAGATGATAGGTGACTGGGTTGATGCGACTCAGGATCTTGAATGAGATGAACTTCCCAGAGTCCACGTGCAGCGACATCATCGAATGAACACCACTGCTTCGGCCTCTTGTTCAGGAAAGGGAGAGGGGGGAGGGCGAACCAGAACTGACACTCGAACGGCTACAGTTGGCGAGTTCGGCAGCGTGTTGTGAGCATGTTCGGCCCAGACGAGGAACTTGCTCCAGTTCGTGACCTGAGTGGAGACAAAACAGAGGAGGAACTTCTCCAGTTGGAGGCCTGAGTGGAGACAAAACAGAGGAGGAACTTGCTCCAGTTGGTGACCTGAGTGGAGACAAAACAGAGGAGGAACTTCTCCAGTTGGTGACCTGAGTGGAGACAAAACAGAGGAGGAACTTGCTCCAGTTGGGGGCCTGAGTGGAGACAAAACAGAGGAGGAACTTGCTCCAGTTGGAGGCCTGAGTGGAGACAAAACAGAGGAGGAACTTCTCCAGTTGGGGGCCTGAGTGGAGACAAAACAGAGGAGGAACTTGCTCCAGTTGGAGGCCTGAGTGGAGACAAAACAGAGGAGGAACTTCTCCAGTTGGAGGCCTGAGTGGAGACAAAACAGAGGAGGAACTTCTCCAGTTGGGGGCCTGAGTGGAGACAAAACAGAGGAGGAACTTGCTCCAGTTGGGGGCCTGAGTGGAGACAAAACAGAGGAGGAACTTGCTCCAGTTGGAGGCCTGAGTGGAGACAAAACAGAGGAGGAACTTCTCCAGTTGGGGGCCTGAGTGGAGACAAAACAGAGGAGGAACTTCTCCAGTTGGGGGCCTGAGTGGAGACAAAACAGAGGAGGAACTTGCTCCAGTTGGGGGCCTGAGTGGAGACAAAACAGAGGAGGAACTTCTCCAGTTGGAGGCCTGAGTGGAGACAAAACAGAGGAGGAACTTGCTCCAGTTGGGGGCCTGAGTGGAGACAAAACAGAGGAGGAACTTGCTCCAGTTGGAGGCCTGAGTGGAGACAAAACAGAGGAGGAACTTGCTCCAGTTGGGGGCCTGAGTGGAGACAAAACAGAGGAGGAACTTGCTCCAGTTGGAGGCCTGAGTGGAGACAAAACAGAGGAGGAACTTGCTCCAGTTGGAGGCCTGAGTGGAGACAAAACAGAGGAGGAACTTGCTCCAGTTGGGGGCCTGAGTGGAGACAAAACAGAGGAGGAACTTCTCCAGTTGGGGGCCTGAGTGGAGACAAAACAGAGGAGGAACTTGCTCCAGTTGGAGGCCTGAGACAAAACAGGAGACAAAACAGAGGAGGAACTTCTCCAGTTGGGGGCCTGAGTGGAGACAAAACAGAGGAGGAACAAAACAGAGGAGGAACTCCAGTTGGGGGCCTGAGTGGAGACAAAACAGAGGAGGAACTTCTCCAGTTGGAGGCCTGAGTGGAGACAAAACATAGGAGGAACTTGCTCCAGTTGGAGGCCTGAGTGGAGACAAAACAGAGGAGGAACTTCTCCAGTTGGTGACCTGAGTGGAGACAAAACAGAGGAGGAACTTGCTCCAGTTGGGGGCCTGAGTGGAGACAAAACAGAGGAGGAACTTGCTCCAGTTGGGGGCCTGAGTGGAGACAAAACAGAGGAGGAACTTCTCCAGTTGGGGGCCTGAGTGGAGACAAAACAGAGGAGGAACTTCTCCAGTTGGAGGCCTGAGTGGAGACAAAACAGAGGAGGAACTTCTCCAGCTCCTGATTGGAGCTGTTTTCCCAGTCAACAGTGGAGAGAGAAGAGAGACTCACTGACACCTCTAACAGAGACTCACAGACACCCCGAACAGAGACTCACCGACACCCCTAACAGAGACTCACCGACACCCCGAACAGAGACTCACCGACACCTCTAACAGAGACTCACAGACACCTCTAACAGAGACTCACCGACACCCCTAACAGAGACTCACTGACACCCCTAACAGAGACTCACCGACACCCCGAACAGAGACTCACCGACACCCCGAACAGAGACTCACCGACACCCCGAACAGAGACTCACCGACACCCCGAACAGAGACTCACCGACACCCCGAACAGAGACTCACCGACACCCCGAACAGAGACTCACTGACACCCCTAACAGAGACTCACCGACACCCCGAACAGAGACTCACCGACACCCCGAACAGAGACTCACCGACACCCCTAACAGAGACTCACCGACACCCCTAACAGAGACTCACCGACACCCCTAACAGAGACTCACCGACACCCCTAACAGAGACTCACCGACACCCCGAACAGAGACTCACCGACACCCCTAACAGAGACTCACCGACACCCCGAACAGAGACTCACCGACACCTCTAACAGAGACTCACCGACACCTCTAACAGAGAACAGAATGCTTTCCAATACCGCACAACGAACTGGGGGCCACGATCCTCTGCTTCATCTCTGCTTCGTCTCTGTCTCTGTCCTCTGCTTCGTCTCTGTCTCTGTCCTCTGCTTCATCTCTGCTTCGTCTCTGTCTCGTCTCTGTCCTCTGCTTCGTCTCTGTCTTATCTCTGTCTCTGTCCTTTGCTTCGTCTCGGTCTTAACTCTGTCTCTGTACTATCTCTGCTCTGGTCGGGCTCTGCTCTGTCTCTGTCCTCTGTCTTTGTCCTCTGCACTCTCTCTGCTCTGGTCTGTCTCTGCTTTGGTTGGTCTCTGGTCTGTCTCTGTCTCTGGCCTGGTTGGTCTCTGATCTGGTATGGTCTGGTCTGTCTCTGGTCTGCTCTGAACTGTCTCTGCTCTCTCCTCTGTCTTTGTCCTCTGTCTGCTCTGGTCTGTCTCTGCTTTGGTTGGTCTCTGGTCTGTCTCTTTTTTTAAATATTTTTTTGGACCTTTATTTAACCAGGCAAGTCAGTTAAGAACAAATTCTTATTTTCAATGACGGCCTGGGAACAGTGGGTTAACTGCCTGTTCAGGGGCAGAACGACAGATTTGTACCTTGTCAGCTCGGGGGTTTGAACTTGCAACCTTGCGGTTACTAGTCCAACGCTCTAACCACTAGGCTACCCTGCCCCCCCTCTGTCTCTGGCCTGGTTGGTCTCTGATCTGGTCTGGTCTGTCTCTCGTCTGCTCTGGTCTGTCTCTGTCTCTGGCCTGGTTGGTCTCTGATCTGGTCTCGTCTGCTCTGAACTGTCTCTGCTCTGCCCTCTGTCTTTGTCCTCTGTCTTTGTCCTCTGTCTTTGTCCTCTGCACTCTCTCTGCTCTGGTCTGTCTCTGTCTCTGGCCTGGTTGGTCTCTGATCGGGTCTGGTCTGTCTCTCGTCTGCTCTGAACTGTCTCTGCTCTGTCCTCTGTCTTTGTCCTCTGTCTTTGTCCTCTGTCTTTGTCCTCTGCACTTGCTCTGCTCTTGTCTATCTCTGTTCTGCTCTGTCTCTGTCTCTGTTTTAGTCTGGTCTGGTCAGTCTCTGGTCTGGTTAGTCTCTGATCCGCTCTGGTCTGGTCTGGTCAGTCTCTGGTCTGGTCAGTCTATGGTCTGGTCAGTCTCTGGTCTGGTCAGTCTTTGGTCTGGTCTCCCATCTGCTGACATAACACCACCCAGCTCCTAGTCTCACAGACGCCAGCTGTTAATAGGCATTACACAGAGAATGTAACTCCGTGCTATCAACCAATCAGCATCCAGGATCCAAACAACCCATTTTACAAAAGACAATATACCATGGGTATGACACAACACTTCTTGTTTATTGTTATATTTATGTATGTAACTGGTTTATTAAAGGGGGTGTGTGGTATATGGCCAATATATCACGGCTAAGTTAAATCGCACGACGCAACGTATCTGGATGTGCCATATACACCCCCCGAGGTGCCTTATTGCCGAGGTGCTGTTATAAACTGGTTACCAACTGTGGCAAACCTCTTCAAGGTTAGGAGCGTTTGTCACAAACTAAGTGGTAAACTGTCACCAAATCACCCAAGAATGAGAGTTCTTTCGAACAGGACAGTACCTGTGTGTTTGTTTCTCCGTCCTGGTCCACCCAGGCCGTAGGCGAGGTCAAGGATAGCAGGGTTCGGTACACGAATCGGGTTCTCGGTAGGTCCAGGTCCAAACACCAACAGGTAAGTCCAAACAATCCAGCTCATACACGGTAAATCCAGCCAATCTCTATAGTCTCTTTCTCTATTGTTCATAGCTCCTTCCAGCCCTCTCTCTCTCTCTTCCTGGTTTTTCTTGACCCTTTATCTGTGAGTCGGCTCCACCTTCTGAGGGTTCCCCTTGCTTCTGGGACTTGTAGTTTTGGCGGTCGGCCATTTTGTGATCTGTAGTTCTGACAGGGGTGGCCATTTTAGTGATCGGGCAGAGCCTGTTTATTAGCTCTGCTCTCACATATCTGCCACTTATCACTCGACCCCCTTCTTTGCCACACAACGTAATTAGAGCAGTAAAAATACATGTCTTGTCATACGCGTGGTATACGGTCTGATATACCATGGCTTTCAGCCAATCACTATTCAGGGCTCGATCCACCCAGTTTATAATAGTCATTATAAACCGGGTAGTTTTGATACTAAATGCTGATTGGCTAAAACAGCATTCAAGCAGTGCGTATGTGAGACCGTAAACCATGGCAATGACGTTTAGCCTTTTTAACCTTGATAAAATGGCTACATCAACAATAGTTTGACAGGAAGTGACCTGCTTCACTGACTAGTGTGCAGAAAAAGGGCTACATTGTGAGTTTGGGAAAACAACAAAAAAAAGTTCTCTGAACGTCATTCTATGGTTCAATGAGAAACATGAAATGGTGACGATTGTGGGATTAGCAGTTATGTGGGACTCGGACTCGACATATCATCAACCCCCTTCTCAGTTTGACACGGAATACACAGAAGGACACCGAATTCACAACGAGCAACAACTGTCTGTAGCTCAGGACCCAAATCTAACTGTCTGTAGCTCAGGACCCAAATCTAACTGCCTGTAGCTCAGGACCCAAAACTAACTGCCTGTAGCTCAGGACCCAAAACTAACTGCCTGTAGCTCAGGACCCAAAACTAACTGCCTGTAGCTCATGACCCAAAACTAACTGCCTGTAGCTCAGGACCCAGCAGAAAGGTCCCTGTTCAAGCCATCACTCTGGTTGTAATTCCGATAGTGTCCACAAGGTGGCAGCAGTGTTTCAGATGGATAACTTAAAGTATGACTGATTACAAGACTCTTAGTCTGAAGTCCCCAGGTACATGAAGGAGACATTCGCATTCATATTCCATTTTTTTCTGCAAGAATATCGTCAAATCTGTGTACTTGGACTTTGATTTAGCTTTCCAAGTATTAATAGCCATATTACAAGTTCAACATTTGCAAAACAACCAGTTTTCAGAACTTCATAACTCAATTTTTTGTCCAAAAGGAAAAGGCATGCTGTCGTTCAAGGCTACATTTTATGACATATACATGGTTTCCTGATACTCCCGTAAAGCTCAGCTCATTGGCTATCTAGCTAGCTTTGTTTGACCCCAATTGGTGCTTATTTGACAAAGATTCAGTCGTTCAAGTGATGGCCGACCGCGTCATCGGGGTGCCATGAAGGCGTCGCTCTCTGACCAAATATGATGTCCTATAGGATATACTACACCCCTAATGATATAGTGAAGTCTAGTTACGTTCTAGGATCTCTGATATGGTGTCCTATAGGATATACTACACCCCTAATGATATAGTGAAGTCTGGTTGCGTTCTAGGATCTCTGAGGAATAGATATGAACGTGATTTGACCCGTTCAAACAACGTTAAGGATGAGACTTTCACAGTGTCACGTTCTGACCTTTATTTCCTTTGTTTTGTATTTATTTAGTATGGTCAGGGCGTGAGTTGGGTGGGCAGTCTATGTTTGTTTTTCTAGGATTTGGGTATTTCTATGTTTCGGTCTAGTATGGTTCTCAATCAGAGGCAGGTGTCATTAGTTGTTTCTGATTGAGAATCATACTTAGGTAGCCTGGGTTGCACTGTTTGTTTGTGGGTGATTATCTATGTTGATGGCTTGTTTCAACGCAGCTCGCATTAGCTTCACGGTTGTTATTTTGTATACTGGTTTTTGTATAGTGTTTCAGTGTTCAGTTCTTTCTTTAATTAAACATTCAACATGAACACATATCACGCTGCATTTTGGTCCTCCGATCCTTCTCGCCTCTCCTCTTCAGATGAAGAGGAGGACGACCGTGACACACAGATTCCTTTCTATGCAAAAATGAACGAGTGGAAATGCAAAATCGATCGTGCATGCTATATGGACCTTTTTAGGATATGAAAAACGATTTTATTTAACAAAACGACACTTCAGGTTATCTCTGGGACCCTTTGGATGATAAATCAGAGCAAGATTTCAGAATGTAAGTACACATTCCACCTTCAGAGGTGAATTTATCAGATTGCATCGCATTGAAAAATGTGTTTTGTAATAATTTAATCTTTCTACTGACGTGTTATTTCTCTAAAATCTGCAACTCGACTCTGCTTTACAACTGTACCGTTGACGGAACACCAATACTTAAGAAGTTTTTCAAAAGGAAAAAGAGGGCCGTGACAAAGCTCTAACACCACGCAGTCTGATCACGACATGCAGCTCATCAAACAATCTAAAACAGCATTCAGCAGTGTGTATGTGAGACTGTATACCATGGCAATGACATTTAGTCTTCTCACCTTGATAAAATGGCTACATCAACAATAGTTTGACAGAAAGTGGGCACTTACCTGCTTCACTGACAAAGGCTCTGGACACTGAAACACCTGAGGGTTTGGTGAACAAAGTGTGTTTTGATGTTCAACTTCATTTTGAGACAAGGGAGAAGGGAGGGTAACCGTCTGCTGAAAACTGACTCAGTTAAAAACATGTACAGACGACGATTCTCTCATTCAACAAACTCACAAAAAAAACCACAAGGACCCACAGGAGAAGAACAGGGAGAGTGGACGGGGATTCATGTTTGAACTTCCGGGTGATCCCCTCCGCCCGGTGGTTTCCCTCAAGAAGAATTATGTCCCTCCTTTCCTCTGATGCCCCCGGCGTTGTAGCTCCACCCGAAACAGAAAGCAGTGAACAGAGACATATGGTATGTAACTGTTAGCTAGCTAGCTAAATCTAATGTACTCTAGCAATATAACCGGCAGCTACGTAGGTCTAACTATTAGCTAACATTATTTTATATGTTTCAGAAACACAAAAGAGCAGATTGGAGCGACCACCAGCAATGTTGCCAAATATCTTCAAATTAGCTGGCACGTCATAGATTTACACAAACCACTGCCTCCGAACCACCACAATACAGAAACGGTCGGACGTCGGGCGAGAAATAACGTCTGTCAGTGGAAACAGATCCGAAACCTCTCGACAAAGTTACTGGAGGACAAATCTGGAAGTGAGGAAGTAGTGGAGCACTATTCTCCCTGACAACACAGCAGCAGCTCAAACCAGCTAAAAGAACGGCTTCCATTTCTAGCAGCGTGGAGCCTTTATCTCACCTTCCCCAGTCCCTGAAATGAGACAGGGGGGCAGAGGGGTTGACAGAGAGAGAGAGGGAGAGGAAGGGACATTAATTAATGGCAGCTTCCTCCCTCTGTTTCTTTGCCGTGTTAATGAGGCTTTAATGATACAAAAACATGTCATGTTCAGACTGAATGGAAAGTTGATCTGATGTGTTGCACGTTGTAGTGTATAATACCCTAATTTACCTCCAGAGAGACAGACAGAGACAGAGACGGAGACAGAGAGAGAGAGACAGACAGAAAGTGGCTTTTCTATTGTGCCTGCCATGAACGTAACTATACATACCTAACTATACATATCTAACGAAAGCAATGAGAGCAAGTAAGCATCAAAATAGCCCACGTTAATATATGTAGCTTAAGAAACAAGATTCATGAAATTAATAACTTGCTTGAAACAGATGACATTCATTTTCTGACTTACTCTGAAACTCACAAAGATAAAACCTTTGGTGATACAGTGGTAGCAATAAATGGTTATAACATCTACAGAAGAGACAGAAATGCCAACGGGGGAGGTGTTGCTGTTTATATTCAGAACCACATTCCTGTAAAGCTTAGAGAGGATCTCATGTTAAATACTGTTGAAGTAATATGGCTACAGGTTCATCTGCCTCACCTAAAGCCCATTCTGGTGGGAAGCGGCTATAGACCACCAAGTGTTAACAGTCAGAATCTGGATAACGTGTGAAATGCTTGATAATGTATGTGATATTAACAGAGAGGTATATTGTAGGTGTATTTAGTCTGCCCTACCTGAGGAAGGTGTATTTAGTCTGCCCTACCTGCCCTACCTACCCCCCCCCTTGGGTTGTACCGTGTCAGAGATCTTTGTGGGCTATACTCGGCCTTGTCTCAGGATGGTAAGTTGGTGGTTGAAGATATCCCTCTAGTGGTGTGGGGGCTGTGCTTTGGCAAAGTGGGTGGGGTTATATCCTTCCTGTTTGGCCCTGTCCGGGGGTGTCCTCGGATGGGGCCACAGTGTCTCCTGACCCCTCCTGTCTCAGCCTCCAGTATTTATGCTGCAGTAGTTTATGTGTCGGGGGCTAGGGTCAGTTTGTTTATCTGGAGTACTTCTCCTGTCCTATTCGGTGTCCTGTGTGAATCTAAGTGTGCGTTCTCTAATTCTCTCCTTCTCTCTTTCTTTCTCTCTCTCGGAGGACCTGAGCCCTAGGACCATGCCCCAGGACTACCTGACATGATGACTCCTTGCTGTCCCCAGTCCACCTGGCCATGCTGCTGCTCCAGTTTCAACTGGCCTGGGCCCTAGGACCATGTCCCAGGACTACCTGACATGAGGACTCCTTGCTGTCCCCAGTCCACCTGGCCATGCTCCTGCTCCAGTTTCAACTGTTCTGCCTTACTATTATTCAACCATGCTGGTCATTTATGAACATTTGAACATCTTGTCCACGTTCTGTTATAATCTCCACCCGGCACAGCCAGAAGAGGACTGGCCACCCCACATATGCTCTCTCTAATTCTCTCTTTCTTTCTCTCTCTCGGAGGACCTGAGCCCTAGGACCGTGCCCCAGGACTACCTGACATGATGGCTCCTTGCTGTCCCCAGTCCACCTGACTGTGCTGCTGCTCCAGTTTCAACTGTTCTGCCTTATTATTATTTTGACCATGCTGGTCATTTATGAACATTTGAACATCTTGGTCATGTTCTGTTATAATCTCTACCCGGCACAGCCAGAAGAGGACTGGCCACCCCACATAGCCCGGTTCCTCTCTAGGTTTCTTCCTAGGTTTTGGCCTTTCTAGGGAGTTTTTCCTAGCCACCGTGCTTTTACACCTGCATTGTTTGCTGTTTGGGGTTTTAGGCTGGGTTTCTGTACAGCACTTTGAGATATCAGCTGATGTACGAAGGGCTATATAAATACATTTGATTTGATTTGATTTGAAGGTGTATTTAGTCTGCCCTACCTGAGGAAGGTGTATTTAGTCTGCCCTAACTGAGGAAGGTGTATTTAGTCTGCCCTACCTGAGGAAGGTGTATTTAGTCTGCCCTACCTGAGGAAGGTGTATTTAGTCTGCCCTACCTGGGGAAGGTGTATTTAGTCTGTCCTAACTGAGGAAGGTGTATTTAGTCTGTCCTAACTGAGGAAGGTGTATTTAGTCTGCCCTACCTGAGGAAGGTGTATTTAGTCTGCCCTACCTGGGGAAGGTGTATTTAGTCTGTCCTAACTGAGGAAGGTGTATTTAGTCTGCCCTAACTGAGGAAGGTGTATTTAGTCTGCCCTACCTGAGGAAGGTGTATTTAGTCTGCCCTACCTGAGGAAGGTGTATTTAGTCTGCCCTAACTGAGGAAGGTGTATTTAGTCTGCCCTACCTGAGGAAGGTGTATTTAGTCTGCCCTACCTGAGGAAGGTCTATTTAGTCTGCCCTACCTGGGGAAGGTGTATTTAGTCTGTCCTAACTGAGGAAGGTGTATTTAGTCTGTCCTAACTGAGGAAGGTGTATTTAGTCTGCCCTACCTGAGGAAGGTGTATTTAGTCTGCCCTACCTGGGGAAGGTGTATTTAGTCTGTCCTAACTGAGGAAGGTGTATTTAGTCTGCCCTAACTGAGGAAGGTGTATTTAGTCTGCCCTACCTGAGGAAGGTGTATTTAGTCTGCCCTACCTGAGGAAGGTGTATTTAGTCTGCCCTACCTGGGGAAGGTGTATTTAGTCTGTCCTAACTGAGGAAGGTGTATTTAGTCTGCCCTAACTGAGGAAGGTGTATTTAGTCTGCCCTACCTGGGGAAGGTGTATTTAGTCTGCCCTAACTGGGGGAGGTGTATTTAGTCTAACCTACCTGAGGAAGGTGTATTTAGTCTGTCCTACCTGAGGAAGGTGTATGTAGTCTGCCCTACCTGAGGAAGGTGTATTTAGTCTGTCCTACCTGAGGAAGGTGTATTTAGTCTGCCCTACCTGAGGAAGGTGTATTTAGTCTGACTGAGGAAGGTGTATTTAGTCTGTCCTACCTGAGGAAGGTGTATGTAGTCTGCCCTACCTGGGGAAGGTATATTTAGTCTCCCCTACCTGAGGAAGGTGTATTTAGTCTCCCATACCTGAGGAAGGTGTATTTAGTCTGACTGGGGAAGGTGTATTTAGTCTGCCCTACCTGAGGAAGGTGTATTTAGTCTGCCCTACCCGAGGAAGTTGTATTTAGTCTGCCCTACCTGAGGAAGGTGTATTTAGTCTGCCCTACCTGAGGAAGGTGTATTTAGTCTGCCCTACCTGAGGAAGGTGTATTTAGTCTGTCCTACCTGAGGAAGGTGTATTTAGTCTGCCCTACCTGAGGAAGGTGTATTTAGTCTGCCCTACCTGGGGAAGGTGTATTTAGTCTGTCCTAACTGAGGAAGGTGTATTTAGTCTGCCCTAACTGAGGAAGGTGTATTTAGTCTGCCCTACCTGAGGAAGGTGTATTTAGTCTGCCCTACCTGAGGAAGGTGTATTTAGTCTGCCCTAACTGAGGAAGGTGTATTTAGTCTGCCCTACCTGAGGAAGGTGTATTTAGTCTGCCCTACCTGAGGAAGGTCTATTTAGTCTGCCCTACCTGGGGAAGGTGTATTTAGTCTGTCCTAACTGAGGAAGGTGTATTTAGTCTGTCCTAACTGAGGAAGGTGTATTTAGTCTGCCCTACCTGAGGAAGGTGTATTTAGTCTGCCCTACCTGGGGAAGGTGTATTTAGTCTGTCCTAACTGAGGAAGGTGTATTTAGTCTGCCCTAACTGAGGAAGGTGTATTTAGTCTGCCCTACCTGAGGAAGGTGTATTTAGTCTGCCCTACCTGAGGAAGGTGTATTTAGTCTGCCCTACCTGGGAAGGTGTATTTAGTCTGTCCTAACTGAGGAAGGTGTATTTAGTCTGCCCTAACTGAGGAAGGTGTATTTAGTCTGCCCTACCTGGGGAAGGTGTATTTAGTCTGCCCTAACTGGGGGAGGTGTATTTAGTCTAACCTACCTGAGGAAGGTGTATTTAGTCTGTCCTACCTGAGGAAGGTGTATGTAGTCTGCCCTACCTGAGGAAGGTGTATTTAGTCTGTCCTACCTGAGGAAGGTGTATTTAGTCTGCCCTACCTGAGGAAGGTGTATTTAGTCTGACTGAGGAAGGTGTATTTAGTCTGTCCTACCTGAGGAAGGTGTATGTAGTCTGCCCTACCTGGGGAAGGTATATTTAGTCTCCCCTACCTGAGGAAGGTGTATTTAGTCTCCCATACCTGAGGAAGGTGTATTTAGTCTGACTGGGGAAGGTGTATTTAGTCTGCCCTACCTGAGGAAGGTGTATTTAGTCTGCCCTACCCGAGGAAGTTGTATTTAGTCTGCCCTACCTGAGGAAGGTGTATTTAGTCTGCCCTACCTGAGGAAGGTGTATTTAGTCTGCCCTACCTGAGGAAGGTGTATTTAGTCTGTCCTACCTGAGGAAGGTGTATTTAGTCTGCCCTACATGAGGAAGGTGTATTTAGTCTGACTGGGGAAGGTATATTTAGTCTGCCCTACCTGAGGAAGGTGTATTTAGTCTGACTGGGGAAGGTGTGTTTAGTCTGCCCTACCTGAGGAAGGTGTATTTAGTCTGCCCTACCTGAGGAAGGTGTATTTAGTCTGCCCTACCTGAGGAAGGTGTATTTAGTCTGCCCTAACTGAGGAAGGTGTATTTAGTCTGTCCTACCTGAGGAAGGTGTATTTAGTCTGTCCTACCTGAGGAAGGTGTATTTAGTCTGCCCTACCTGAGGAAGGTGTATTTAGTTTGACTGAGGAAGGTGTATTTAGTCTGTCCTACCTGAGGAAGGTGTATGTAGTCTGCCCTACCTGGGGAAGGTGTATTTAGTCTCCCCTACCTGAGGAAGGTGTATTTAGTCTGACTGGGGAAGGTGTATTTAGTCTGCCCTACCTGAGGAAGGTGTATTTAGTCTGCCCTACCTGAGGAAGTTGTATTTAGTCTGCCCTACCTGGGGAAGGTGTATGTAGTCTGCCCTACCTGAGGAAGGTGTATTTAGTCTGCCCTACCTGAGGAAGGTGTATTTAGTCTGACTGAGGAAGGTGTATTTAGTCTGTCCTACCTGAGGAAGGTGTATGTAGTCTGCCCTACCTGGGGAAGGTGTATTTAGTCTCCCCTACCTGAGGAAGGTGTATTTAGTCTGACTGGGGAAGGTGTATTTAGTCTGCCCTACCTGAGGAAGGTGTATTTAGTCTGCCCTACCTGAGGAAGGTGTATTTAGTCTGCCCTACCTGAGGAAGGTGTATTTAGTCTGTCCTACCTGAGGAAGGTGTATTTAGTCTGCCCTACATGAGGAAGGTGTATTTAGTCTGACTGGGGAAGGTGTATTTAGTCAGCCCTACCTGAGGAAGGTGTATATATATATTTAGTCTGACTGGGGAAGGTGTATTTAGTCTGTCCTACCTGAGGAAGGTGTATTTAGTCTGCCCTAACTGAGGAAGGTGTATTTAGTCTGTCCTACCAGAGGAAGGTGTATTTAGTCTGTCCTACCTGAGGAAGGTGTATTTAGTCTGACTGGGGAAGGTGTATTTAGTCTGCCCTACCTGAGGAAGGTGTATGTAGTCTGCCCTACCTGAGGAAGGTGTATTTAGTCTGTCCTACCTGAGGAAGGTGTATTTAGTCTGACTGGGGAAGGTGTATTTAGTCTGTCCTACCAGAAGAAGGTGTATTTAGTCTGCCCTACCTGAGGAAGGTGTATTTAGTCTGCCCTACCTGAGGAAGGTGTATTTAGTCTGCCCTAACTGAGGAAGGTGTATTTAGTCTGTCCTACCTGAGGAAGGTGTATTTAGTCTGTCCTACCTGAGGAAGGTGTATTTAGCCTCCCCTACCTGAGGAAGGTGTATTTAGTCTGACTGGGGAAGGTGTATTTAGTCAGCACCTACCTGAGGAAGGTGTATTTAGTCTGCCCTACCTGAGGAAGTTGTATTTAGTCTGCCCTACCTGGGGAAGGTGTATGTAGTCTGCCCTAACTGAGGAAGGGGTATTTAGTCTGCCCTACCTGGGGAAGGTGTATTTAGTCTGCCCTAACTGAGGAAGGTGTATTTAGTCTGCCCTACCTGAGGAAGGTGTATTTAGTCTGTCCTACCTGAGGAAGGTGTATTTAGTCTGCCCTACCTGAGGAAGGTGTATTTAGTCTGACTGGGGAAGGTGTGTTTAGTCTCCCCTCTGCTGTAGAGAGGCTGTGGTACTGATTTCTAATGTAGCGAAGCTGTGGTACTGATTTCTACTGTAGAGAGGCTGTGGTACTGATTTCTACTGTAGAGAGGCTGTGGTACTGATTTCTACTGTGGAGAAGCTGTGGTACTGATTTCTACTGTAGAGACGCTGTGGTACTGATTTCTACTGTAGAGACGCTGTGGTACTGATTTCTACTGTAGAGAGGCTGTGGTACTGATTTCTACTGTAGAGAGGCTGTGGTACTGATTTCTACTGTAGAGAGGCTGTGGTACTGATTTCTACTGTAGAGAGGCTGTGGTACTGATTTCTACTGTAGAGAGGCTGTGGTACTGATTTCTACTGTAGAGAGGCTGTGGTACTGATTTCTAATGTAGCGAAGCTGTGGTACTGATTTCTACTGTGGAGAAGCTGTGGTACTGATTTCTACTGTAGAGACGCTATGGTACTAATTTCTACTGTAGAGAGGCTGTGGAACTGATTTCTACTGTAGAGAGGCGGTGGTACTGATTTCTGCTGTAGAGAGGCTGTGGTACTGATTTCTAATGTAGCGAAGCTGTGGTACTGATTTCTACTGTAGAGAGGCTGTGGTACTGATTTCTACTGTAGAGAGGCTGTGGTACTGATTTCTACTGTAGAGAGGCTGTGGTACTGATTTCTACTGTAGAGAGGCTGTGGTACTGATTTCTACTGTAGAGAGGCTGTGGTACTGATTTCTACTGTAGAGAGGCTGTGGTACTGATTTCTACTGTGGAGACGCTGTGGTACTGATTTCTACTGTAGAGAGGCTGTGGTACTGATTTCTACTGTGGAGAGGCTGTGGTACTGATTTCTACTGTAGAGAGGCTGTGGTACTGATTTCTACTGTAGAGAGGCTGTGGTACTGATTTCTACTGTGGAGACGCTGTGGTACTGATTTCTACTGTAGAGAGGCTGTGGTACTGATTTCTACTGTAGAGAGGCTGTGGTACTGATTTCTACTGTAGAGAGGCTGTGGTACTGATTTCTACTGTAGAGAGGCTGTGGTACTGATTTCTACTGTAGAGAGGCTGTGGTACTGATTTCTACTGTAGAGAGGCGGTGGTACTGATTTCTACTGTGGAGACGCTGTGGTACTGATTTCTACTGTAGAGAGGCTGTGGTACTGATTTCTACTGTAGAGAGGCTGTGGTACTGATTTCTACTGTAGAGAGGCTGTGGTACTGATTTCTACTGTAGAGAGGCTGTGGTACTGATTTCTACTGTGGAGACGCTGTGGTACTGATTTCTACTGTAGAGAGGCTGTGGTACTGATTTCTACTGTAGAGAGGCTGTGGTACTGATTTCTACTGTAGAGAGGCTGTGGTACTGATTTCTACTGTAGAGAGGCTGTGGTACTGATTTCTACTGTAGAGAGGCTGTGGTACTGATTTCTACTGTAGAGAGGCGGTGGTACTGATTTCTACTGTGGAGACGCTGTGGTACTGATTTCTACTGTAGAGAGGCTGTGGTACTGATTTCTACTGTAGAGAGGCTGTTTACAGGGAGCAGAGGGGAGAGGAGGCTGTTGCCATGGGTTACAGGCATGGTTTACAACACATGCTGACAAACATTTCCAAAAGGAAGCTGTGACTGTGATTGGGCAGTGACTAAGCTCTGATTGGGCTCTGATTGGGCAGTGACTAGACTGTGATTGGGCAGTGACCGGGCTGTGATTGGGCAGTGACTGGGCTGTGATTGGGCAGTGACCAGGCTCTGATTGGGCAGTGACTAGACTGTGATTGGGCAGTGACCGGGCTGTGATTGGGCAGTGACCAGGCTCTGATTGGGCAGTGACTAGACTGTGATTGGGCAGTGACCGGGCTGTGATTGGGCAGTGACCGGGCAGTGATTGGGCAGTGACTAGGCTGTGATTGGGCAGTGATCGGGCTGTGATTGGGCAGTGACTAGGCTCTGATTGGGCAGTGATCAGACTGTGATTGGGCAGTGACCGGGCTGTGATTGGGCAGTGACCGGGCTGTGATTGGGCAGTGACCGGGCTGTGATTGGGCAGTGACCGGGCTGTGATTGGGCAGTGACCGGGCTGTGATTGGACAGTGACTAGGCTGTGATTAGGCAGTGATTAGGCTGTGATTGGGCAGTGACTGGGCTGTGATTGGGCAGTGATCGGGCTGTGATTGGGCAGTGACTGGGCTGTGATTGGGCAGTGACTAGGCTCTGATTGGGCAGTGACTAGACTGTGATTGGGCAGTGACTGGGCTGTGATTGGGCAGTGACTGGGCTGTGATTGGGCAGTGACTGGGCTGTGATTGAGCAGTGACTAGGCTGTGATTGGGCAGTGACTAGGCTGTGATTGGGCAGTGACTAGGCTGTGATTGGGCAATGACTAGGCTGTGATTGGGCAGTGACTGGGCTGTGATTGGGCAGTGACTAGGCTGTGATTGGGCAGTGACTGGGCTGTGATTGGGCAGTGACTAGGCTGTGATTGGGCAGTGACTAGGCTGTGATTGGGCAGTGACTGGGCTGTGATTGGGCAGTGACTAGGCTCTGATTGGGCAGTGACTAGACTGTGATTGGGCAGTGACTGGGCTGTGATTGGGCAGTGACTAGGCTGTGATTGGGCAGTGACTAGGCTGTGATTGGGCAGTGACTGGGCTGTGATTGGGCAGTGACTAGGCTGTGATTGGGCAGTGACTAGGCTGTGATTGGGCAGTGACTGGGCTGTGATTGGGCAGTGACTAGGCTGTGATTGGGCAGTGACTAGGCTGTGATTGGGCAGTGACCGGGCTGTGATTGGGCAGTGACCAGGCTGTGATTGGGCAGTGATTGGGCAGTGACTAATATAATAATAATAATAATAATAATATATATAATATAGACTGTGATTGGGCAGTGACCGGGCTGTGATTGGGCAGTGACTGGGCTGTGATTGGGCAGTGACTAGGCTCTGATTGGGCAGTGACTAGACTGTGATTGGGCAGTGACCGGGCTGTGATTGGGCAGTGACCGGGCTGTGATTGGGCAGTGACCGGGCTGTGATTGGGCAGTGACCGGGCTGTGATTGGGCAGTGACCGGGCTGTGATTGGGCTGAGCCAGGCTCTTGGTGTCTCACTTCTGGCATCGCTACTTCTCCTGATTGGTCTATTCAACTTATGACCATGTTGACAGCCAGTCTCAAACACTCTTCTGCTAGAGACAGCATACCTTACACAGACCCCTACTGTCATATAGAGATACAGAATGATGCAATCACTTCATCTTATCTCAGAGACATACAGGCAGACAGACTGAACCCAGGAGGACACTGTACAGACACATATACGCACGCGCAAGCACGCACGCACACACACACACACACACACACACACCACAACATCGCATTTATCTCAGCTGCCTGAAATGGGACAGGTGGGCAGAGGGATGGAAAGAGAGAAAGAGGGAGGGGGGTGTAATTAGATATGATTAGATAAGAGAGAACATGAGAGGCGACATGAGAGGAGAAGAGAGGAGACAATGAGAGGAGAAGAGAGGAGATAATGAGAGGAGAAGAGAGGAGACAATGAGAGAAGAAGAGAGGAGAAGAGAGGAGACAATGAGAGGAGAAGAGAGAAGACAATGAGAGGAGAAGAGAGAAGACAATGAGAGGAGAAGAGAGGAGACAATGAGAGGAGAAGAGAGGAGACAATGAGAGGAGAAGAGAGGAGACAATGAGAGGAGAAGAGAGGAGACAATGAGAGGAGAAGAGAGGAGACAATGAGAGGAGAAGAGAGGAGACAATGAGAGGAGAAGAGAGAAGACAATGAGAGGAGAAGAAAGGAGACAATGAGAGGAGAAGAGAGGAGACAATGAGAGGAGAAGAAAGGAGACAATGAGAGGAGAAGAGAGGACATGAGGAGAGGACATGAGATGAGACATGAGAGGAGAAGAGAGGAGACAATGAGAGGAGAAGAGAGAAGACAATGAGAGGAGAAGAAAGGAGACAATGAGAGGAGAAGAGAGGAGACAATGAGAGGAGAAGAGAGGACATGAGGAGAGGACATGAGATGAGACATGAGAGGATACATGAGGAGAGGACATGAGATGAGACATGAGAGGAGACATGAGAGAGAGAACATGAGAGGAGAAGAGATGACAGAATAGGAGACATGAGAGGAGAAGAGAGGATAGGTGAGGAGACATGAGAGGAGACATGAGATGAGACATGAGAGGAGACATGCGAGGAAATTTGAGGAGAAAAGAAAACAGGAGAGGAGAAGAGACGACATGGGAGGAGACATGAGAAGAGAGGACATGAGAAAAGACATGAGAGGAGACATGAGAAGAGAGGACATGAGAGAAGAAGAGAGGACAGAATATGAGACATGAGAGGAGAAGAGAGGACATGGGAGGAGACATGGGAGGAAAAGAGAGGACATGGGAGGAGACATGAGAGGACAGGGAGGCATTAGAGAAGAAGAGACGACATGGGAGGAGACGTGAGAAGAGACATGTGAGGTGAAGAGAGGATAGGAGACATGAGAGGAGAAGAGAGGACATGAGAGGAGACATGGGAGGAGAAGAGAGGATAGGAGACATGAGGGGAGAAGAGAGGACATGAGAGGAGACATGGGAGGAGAAGAGAGGATAGGAGACATGAGGGGAGAAGAGAGGACATGAGAGGAGACATGGGAGGAGAAGAGAGGATAGGAGACATGAGAGGAGACATGAGAGGAGAAGAGAGGACATGAGAGGAGACATGGGAGGAGAAGAGAGGATAGGAGACATGAGAGGAGAAGAGAGAACATGAGAGGAGACATGGGAGGAGAAGAGAGGATAGGAGACATGAGCGGAGACATGAGAAGAGACATGTGAGGTGAAGAGAGGATAGGAGACATGAGAGGAGAAGAGAGGACATGAGAGGAGACATGGGAGGAGAAGAGAGGATAGGAGACATGAGAGGAGAAGAGAGGACATGAGAGGAGACATGGGAGGAGAAGAGAGGATAGGAGACATGAGAGGAGACATGAGAAGAGACGTGAGGTGAAGAGAGGACATGAGAGGAGACATGGGAGGAGAAGAGAGGATAGGAGACATGAGAGGAGACATGAGAAGAGACGTGAGGTGAATAGAGGACATGAGAAGAGACATGGGAGGACAAGAGAGGATAGGAGACATGAGAGGAGACATGAGAAGAGACATGGGAGGAGAAGAGAGGATAGGAGACATGAGAGGAGACATGAGAAGAGACATGGGAGGAGAAGAGAGGATAGGAGACATGAGAGGAGACATGAGAAGAGACATGGGAGGAGAAGAGAGGATAGGAGACATGAGAGGAGACATGAGAAGAGACGTGAGAAGAGACGTGAGGTGAAGAGAGGATAGGAGACATGAGAGGAGAAGAGAGGACATGAGAGGAGACATGGGAGGAGAAGAGAGGATAGGAGACATGAGAGGAGACATGAGAAGAGACATGGGAGGAGAAGAGAGGATAGGAGACATGAGAGGAGACATGAGAAGAGACATGGGAGGAGAAGAGAGGATAGGAGACATGAGAGGAGACATGAGAAGAGACATGGGAGGAGAAGAGAGGATAGGAGACATGAGAGGAGACATGGGAGGAGAAGAGAGGATAGGAGACATGAGAGGAGAAGAGAGGACATGAGAGGAGACATGGGAGGAGAAGAGAGGATAGGAGACATGAGAGGAGACATGAGAAGAGACATGGGAGGAGAAGAGAGGATAGGAGACATGAGAGGAGACATGAGAAGAGACGTGAGGTGAATAGAGGACATGAGAAGAGACATGGGAGGAGAAGAGAGGATAGGAGACATGAGAGGAGACATGAGAAGAGACATGGGAGGAGAAGAGAGGATAGTAGACATGAGAGGAGACATGAGAAGAGACATGGGAGGAGAAGAGAGGATAGGAGACATGAGAGGACATAAATAATATACTTGCTGCCTTTAAACCGTAGATACAGGACTCCTTTTGAATGATACACCGACTGCTTCCTTAATAATGGCACCCCATTCCCTATTTTCTGGAGTGAACTTTCTACATTTTGGCTTTTCAAGATGACTGTCTAGGAGAGATTGTATTTTTTGGCTACTAATTGCTTTTTGGTAGATGTCTGTACTGTTTGCACTCCAATCTATAGGCCTGTTTTGTACCATGTCATTTATTGGGCCCGTGATGCTTCATGGTTGGGTTCTGCTCTTCTCAGATACACTGATTTTACTGTGGTCTGAGAGAGGTGTTAGTGGGCTGACTGTGAAGTCTCAGAGAGAGGTGTTAGTGGGCTGACTGTGAAGTCTCAGAGAGAGGTGTTAGTGGGCTGACTGTGAAGGCTCTGAGAGAGGTGTTAGTGGGCTGACTGTGAAGGCTCTGAGAGAGGTGTTAGTGGGCTGACTGTGAAGTCTCAGAGAGAGGTGTTAGTGGGCTGACTGTGAAGTCTCAGAGAGAGGTGTTAGTGGGCTGACTGTGAAGGCTCTGAGAGAGGTGTTAGTGGGCTGACTGTGAAGGCTCTGAGAGAGGTGTTAGTGGGCTGACTGTGAAGTCTCAGAGAGCGGTGTTAGTGGGCTGACTGTGAAGTCTCAGAGAGAGGTGTTAGTGGGCTGACTGTGAAGGCTCTGAGAGAGGTGTTAGTGGGCTGACTGTGAAGGCTCTGAGAGAGGTGTTAGTGGGCTGACTGTGAAGGCTCAGAGAGAGGTGTTAGTGGGCTGACTGTGAAGGCTCAGAGAGAGGTGTTAGTGGGCTGACTGTGAAGGCTCAGAGAGAGGTGTTAGTGGGCTGACTGTGAAGGCTCAGAGAGAGGTGTTAGTGGGCTGACTGTGAAGGCTCAGAGAGATGTGTTAGTGGGCTGACTGTGAAGGCTCTGAGAGAGGTGTTAGTGGGCTGACTGTGAAGGCTCTGAGAGAGGTGTCAGTGTTCAGGCTCTGAGAGACTCTGGGTTTTGGTTGGTGAGGAAGTAGTCTACAGTGCTGCTGCCAAGGGATGAGCTGTAGTTGTACCGACCAAAAGAGTCCCCTCTCAGTCTACCATTGACTATGTACAGACCCAGTGTTCCACAGAGCTGCAGGTGTACCTACCAAAAGAGTCCCCTCTCAGCCTACCATTGACTATGTACAGACCCAGTGTTCCACAGAGCTGTAGGTGTACCTACCTAAAGAGTCCCCTCTCAGCCTACCATTGACTATGTACAGACCCAGTGTTCCACAGAGCTGTAGGTGTACCTACCTAAAGAGTCCCCTCTCAGTCCCCTCTCAGCCTACCATTGACTATGTACAGACCCAGTGTTCCACAGAGCTGTAGGTGTACCTACCTAAAGAGTCCCCTCTCAGCCTACCATTGACTATGTACAGACCCAGTGTTCCACAGAGCTGTAGGTGTACCTACCTAAAGAGTCCCCTCTCAGCCTACCATTGACTATGTACAGACCCAGTGTTCCACAGAGCTGTAGGTGTACCTACCTAAAGAGTCCCCTCTCAGTCTACCATTGACTATGTACAGACCCAGTGTTCCACAGAGCTGTAGGTGTACCTACCTAAAGAGTCCCCTCTCAGTCTACCATTGACTATGTACAGACCCAGTGTTCCACAGAGCTGTAGGTGTACCTACCTAAAGAGTCCCCTCTCAGCCTTCCATTGACTATGTACAGACCCAGTGTTCCACAGAGCTGTAGGTGTACCTACCTAAAGAGTCCCCTCTCAGCCTACCATTGACTATGTACAGACCCAGTGTTCCACAGAGTTGTGTCTGTGGGGAGGGAAAGGTTGTTGCTTCCTGTCTGTATGAGGGGAGGGAAAGGTTGTTGCTTCCTGTCTGTATGTGGGGAGGGAAAGGTTGTTGCTTCCTGTCTGTATGTGGGGAGGGAAAGGTTGTTGCTTCCTGTCTGTATGTGGGGAGGGAAAGGTTGTTGCTTCCTGTCTGTATGTGGGGAGGGAAAGGTTGTTGCTTCCTGTCTGTATGTGGGGAGGGAAAGGTTGTTGCTTCCTGTCTGTATGTGGGGAGGGAAAGGTTGTTGCTTCCTGTCTGTATGTGGGGAGGGAAAGGTTGTTGCTTCCTGTCTGTATGTGGGGAGGGAAAGGTTGTTGCTTCCTGTCTGTATGTGGGGAGGGAAAGGTTGCTGCTTCCTGTCTGTCTGTGGGGAGGGAAAGGTTGTTGCTTCCTGTCTGTCTGTGGGGAGGGAAAGGTTGCTGCTTCCTGTCTGTCTGTGGGGAGGGAAAGGTTGTTGCTTCCTGTCTGTATGTGGGGAGGGAAAGGTTGTTGCTTCCTGTCTGTATGTGGGGAGGGAAAGGTTGTTGCTTCCTGTCTGTATGTGGGGAGGGAAAGGTTGTTGCTTCCTGTCTGTATGTGGGGAGGGAAAGGTTGTTGCTTCCTGTCTGTATGTGGGGAGTGAAAGGTGGTTGCTTCCTGTCTGTATGTGGGGAGGGAAAGGTTGTTGCTTCCTGTCTGTATGTGGGGAGGGAAAGGTTTTTGCTTCCTGTCTGTATGTGGGGAGGGAAAGGTGGTTGCTTCCTGTCTGTATGTGGGGAGGGAAAGGTTGTTGCTTCCTGTCTGTATGTGGGGAGGGAAAGGTTGTTGCTTCCTGTCTGTTTGAGGGGAGGGAAAGGTTGTTGCTTCCTGGTAGGTGTTTATCCCCATGACTGTTAACAGTGTCTGGTTCTTCTGCTGTTCTAGCATTCAGGTCTCCACAGACCAGTACGTTGCCTTGGGCCTGAAAGTGACTAATTCCCCCCTCTAGAATGGAGGAACTCTCCTCATTGAAGCAGGGTGACTGAGGGGGGAATGTATGAGGAGGAAATGGAGGAACTCTCTGAGGGGGGAATATATGAGGAGGAAATGGAGGAACTCTCTGAGGGGGGAATGTATGAGGAGGAAATGGAGGAACTCTCTTCATTGAAGTAGGGGGACTGAGGGGGGGAATATATGAGGAGGAAATGGAGGAACTCTCTGAGGGGGGAATATATGAGGAGGAAATGGAGGAACTCTCTGAGGGGGGAATGTATGAGGAGGAAATGGAGGAACTCTCTTCATTGAAGTAGGGGGACTGAGGGGGGGAATATATGAGGAGGAAATGGAGGAACTCTCTTCATTGAAGCAGGGGGACTGAGGGGGGGAATGTATGAGGAGGAAATGGAGGAACTCTCTGAGGGGGAATGTATGAGGAGGAAATGGAGGAACTCTCTTCATTGAAGTAGGGGGACTGAGGGGGGGAATATATGAGGAGGAAATGGAGGAACTCTCTTCATTGAAGCAGGGTGACTGAGGGGGGGAATGTATGAGGAAATGGAGGAACTCTCTTCATTGAAGCAGGGTGACTGAGGGGGAATGTATGAGGAGGAAATGGAGGAACTCTCTTCATTGAAGTAGGGTGACTGAGGGGGAATGTATGAGGAGGAAATGGAGGAACTCTCTTCATTGAAGTAGGGTGACTGAGGGGGAATATATGAGGAGGAAATGGAGGAACTCTCTTCATTGAAGTAGGGGGACTGAGGGGGGAATATATGAGGAGGAAATGGAGGAACTCTCTTCATTGAAGTAGGGGACTGAGGGGAATATATGAGGAGGAAATGGAGGAACTCTCTTCATTGAAGTAGGGTGACTGAGGGGGATGTATGAGGAGGAAATGGAGGAACTCTCCTCATTGAAGTAGGGTGACTGAGGGGGAATATATGAGGAGGAAATGGAGGAACTCTCTTCATTGAAGTAGGGTGACTGAGGGGGGAATATATGAGGAGGAAATGGAGGAACTCTCTTCATTGAAGTAGGGTGACTGAGGGGGGAATATATGAGGAGGAAATGGAGGAACTCTCTTCATTGAAGTAGGGTGACTGAGGGGGGAATATATGAGGAGGAAATGGAGGAACTCTCTTCATTGAAGCAGGGGGACTGAGGGGGGGAATATATGAGGAGGAAATGGAGGAACTCTCTTCATTGAAGCAGGGTGACTGAGGGGGGGAATGTATGAGGAAATGGAGGAACTCTCTTCATTGAAGCAGGGTGACTGAGGGGGGAATGTATGAGGAGGAAATGGAGGAACTCTCTTCATTGAAGTAGGGTGACTGAGGGGGGGAATATATGAGGAGGAAATGGAGGAACTCTCTTCATTGAAGTAGGGTGACTGAGGGGGGGAATGTATGAGGAGGAAATGGAGGAACTCTCTTCATTGAAGTAGGGTGACTGAGGAGGAAATGGAGGAACTCTCTTCATTGAAGTAGGGTGACTGAGGGGGGGAATGTATGAGGAGGAAATGGAGGAACTCTCTTCATTGAAGTAGGGTGACTGAGGGGGGAATATATGAGGAGGAAATGGAGGAACTCTCTTCATTGAAGTAGGGGGACTGAGGGGGGAATATATGAGGAGGAAATGGAGGAACTCTCTTCATTGAAGTAGGGGGACTGAGGGGGGAATATATGAGGAGGAAATGGAGGAACTCTCTTCATTGAAGTAGGGTGACTGAGGGGGGGGTGTATGAGGAGGAAATGGAGGAACTCTCCTCATTGAAGTAGGGTGACTGAGGGGGGAATATATGAGGAGGAAATGGAGGAACTCTCTTCATTGAAGTAGGGTGACTGAGGGGGGAATATATGAGGAGGAAATGGAGGAACTCTCTTCATTGAAGTAGGGTGACTGAGGGGGGAATATATGAGGAGGAAATGGAGGAACTCTCTTCATTGAAGTAGGGTCTCTGAGGGGGGAATATATGAGGAGGAAATGGAGGAACTCTCCTCATTGAAGTAGGGTGACTGAGGGGGGAATGTATGAGGAGGAAATGGAGGAACTCTCTTCATTGAAGCAGGGTGACTGAGGGGGGGAATGTATGAGGAGGAAATGGAGGAACTCTCTTCATTGAAGTAGGGTCTCTGAGGGGGGAATATATGAGGAGGAAATGGAGGAACTCTCTCATTGAAGTAGGGTGACTGAGGGGGGAATATATGAGGAGGAAATGGAGGAACTCTCTTCATTGAAGTAGGGTCTCTGAGGGGGGAATATATGAGGAGGAAATGGAGGAACTCTCCTCATTGAAGTAGGGTGACTGAGGGGGGAATGTATGAGGAGGAAATGGAGGAACTCTCTTCATTGAAGTAGGGTCTCTGAGGGGGGAATGTATGAGGAGGAAATGGAGGAACTCTCCTCATTGAAGCAGGGTGACTGAGGGGGGAATGTATGAGGAGGAAATGGAGGAACTCTCTTCATTGAAGTAGGGTCTCTGAGGGGGGAATATATGTGGAGGAAATGGAGGAACTCTCCTCATTGAAGTAGGGTGACTGAGGGGGGAATGTATGAGGAGGAAATGGAGGAACTCTCTTCATTGAAGTAGGGTGACTGAGGGGGGAATATATGAGGAGGAAATGGAGGAACTCTCCTCATTGAAGTAGGGTGACTGAGGGGGGAATATATGAGGAGGAAATGGAGGAACTCTCTTCATTGAAGTAGGGTGACTGAGGGGGGAATATATGAGGAGGAAATGGAGGAACTCTCCTCATTGAAGTAGGGTGACTGAGGGGGGGAATATATGAGGAGGAAATGGAGGAACTCTCTTCATTGAAGCAGGGTCTCTGAGGGGGGAATATATGAGGAGGAAATGGAGGAACTCTCTTCATTGAAGTAGGGTGACTGAGGGGGGAATATATGAGGAGGAAATGGAGGAACTCTCTTCATTGAAGTAGGGTGACTGAGGGGGGAATATATGAGGAGGAAATGGAGGAACTCTCTTCATTGAAGCAGGGTGACTGAGGGGGGAATATATGAGGAGGAAATGGAGGAACTCTCTTCATTGAAGTAGGGTGACTGAGGGGGCAATATATGAGGAGGAAATGGAGGAACTCTCTTCATTGAAGCAGGGTGACTGAGGGGGGAATGTATGAGGAGGAAATGGAGGAACTCTCTTCATTGAAGTAGGGTGACTGAGGGGGGGAATATATGAGGAGGAAATGGAGGAACTCTCTTCATTGAAGTAGGGTGACTGAGGGGGGGATATATGAGGAGGAAATGGAGGAACTCTCTTCATTGAAGCAGGGTGACTGAGGGGGGAATGTATGAGGAGGAAATGGAGGAACTCTCCTCATTGAAGTAGGGTGACTGAGGGGGGAATATATGAGGAGGAAATGGAGGAACTCTCTTCATTGAAGTAGGGTCTCTGAGGGGGGAATGTATGAGGAGGAAATGGAGGAACTCTCTTCATTGAAGCAGGGTGACTGAGGGGGGAATATATGAGGAGGAAATGGAGGAACTCTCTTCATTGAAGTAGGGGTCTCTGAGGGGGGAATGTATGAGGAGGAAATGGAGGAACTCTCTTCATTGAAGTAGGGTGACTGAGGGGGGAATATATGAGGAGGAAATGGAGGAACTCTCTTCATTGAAGTAGGGTGACTGAGGGGGGAATATATGAGGAGGAAATGGAGGAACTCTCTTCATTGAAGTAGGGTGACTGAGGGGGGAATGTATGTGGAGGAAATGGAGGAACTCTCTTCATTGAAGCAGGGTGACTGAGGGGGGAATATATGAGGAGGAAATGGAGGAACTCTCTTCATTGAAGTAGGGTGACTGAGGGGGGATGTATGAGGAGGAAATGGAGGAACTCTCTTCATTGAAGTAGGGTGACTGAGGGGGGAATATATGAGGAGGAAATGGAGGAACTCTCTTCATTGAAGCAGGGTGACTGAGGGGGGAATATATGAGGAGGAAATGGAGGAACTCTCTTCATTGAAGTAGGGTGACTGAGGGGGGGAATATATGAGGAGGAAATGGAGGAACTCTCTTCATTGAAGCAGGGTGACTGAGGGGGGAATATATGAGGAGGAAATGGAGGAACTCTCTTCATTGAAGCAGGGTGACTGAGGGGGGGAATATATGTGGAGGAAATGGAGAAACTCTCTTCATTGAAGTAGGGTGACTGAGGGGGGAATATATGAGGAGGAAATGGAGGAACTCTCCTCATTGAAGTAGGGTGACTGAGGGGGGGAATATATGAGGAGGAAATGGAGGAACTCTCCTCATTGAAGTAGGGTGACTGAGGGGGGGAATATATGAGGAGGAAATGGAGGAACTCTCTTCATTGAAGCAGGGTGACTGAGGGGGGAATATATGAGGAGGAAATGGAGGAACTCTCTTCATTGAAGCAGGGTGACTGAGGGGGGAATATATGAGGAGGAAATGGAGGAACTCTACTCATTGAAGCAGGGTGACTGAGGGGGGGAATATATGTGGAGGAAATGGAGAAACTCTCTTCATTGAAGTAGGGTGACTGAGGGGGGAATATATGAGGAGGAAATGGAGGAACTCTCTTCATTGAAGTAGGGTGACTGAGGGGGGGAATATATGAGGAGGAAATGGAGGAACTCTCTTCATTGAAGTAGGGTGACTGAGGGGGGGAATATATGAGGAGGAAATGGAGGAACTCTCTTCATTGAAGCAGGGTGACTGAGGGGGGAATATATGAGGAGGAAATGGAGGAACTCTTCTCATTGAAGTAGGGTGACTGAGGGGGGAATATATGAGGAGGAAATGGAGGAACTCTCCTCATTGAAGTAGGGGGTCTCTGAGGGGGGGAACGTATGAGGAGGAAATGGAGGAACTCTCTTCATTGAAGCAGGGTGACTGAGGGGGGAATATATGAGGAGGAAATGGAGGAACTCTCTTCATTGAAGCAGGGTGACTGAGGGGGGAATATATGAGGAGGAAATGGAGGAACTCTCCTCATTGAAGTAGGGGGACTCTGAGGTGGGGAATATATGTGGCACAGAGGAAGACGTTTTTGTTGATCTTTAACCATATAAATAATTCTCCTGTTTTGATCAATTCGATTGAATGAATTAGTTCAGATTTATACCATATTAGCATTCCCCCTGAGTCTCTGCCTTGGGTGATTCCTTTTAATGTAGTGGATGGTAGGTGATTGTTAATTAACGTGGCCTCAGGTGTTGCTAATTCTGGACTGGCAGTGGCTAGACAACAGGAAATACTGTATGTGGACGGACAGAAAGTTTGTGTACATCTTACAAACATATGAAGCAGTCTATATCTACTTACATTAAATATTTCTGACAGTTTGTGCAAAGAGATCATGGACAAATAGCAATGTGCGCCCCATCATCACCATTATCATCATCCTCATCGTCACCGTCATCATCACCATCATCATCCTTATCATCATCATCACCATCATCATCGTCACCGTCATCATCACCATCATCATCCTCATCATCATCACCATCATCATCACCATCATCATTGTCACCAAAATCATCATCACCGTCATCATCATCATCATCCTCACTACCATCATCATCACCATCACCACTACCATCATCATCACCATCACTACCATCATCATCACCACCATCATCACCACCATCATCATCATCGTCATTATCATCTCCATCACCACCATCATCACCACCATCACCATCATCATCGTCATCGTTCCATCATGAAACACTACCAGAACTGTGTAAATTCACCTCACAGACATTTTAAACAGAGACATTGAACAGCACACCAGACCAGCGACAGCCCCAACCTGCCTACCAGTCATGGACAAGAGGCAGACAGACGTCTTGGTCGATAATACTATCCTTTTCAGCTCAATCTAACACTCTGACAGTCTGCTTCTCCCTCTACCAGAACCCCGGGGCCACCAGCTAGCACAGCGACACTGTTTTCTCTCCCAACCCTCACACACACACACACACACACGCACGCACACACACACACACACACACACACACACACACACACACACACACACACACACACACACACACACACACACACACACACACACACACACACACACAGATACACACAGATACACACACACACACACACACACACACACACACACACACACACACACACACACACACACACACACACACACACACACACACACAGAGACATTCTAGAATCACTCGACTGTAGGAGTAGATTTGATTTGACGCATGTGGTCCCATCTGTCAGTGCAACGTGGTCTCAGAACATTTCGTATTATTCTGTAGGATAAATCCCAGACACTCCATTTAGTATGATGTTACGTTTCGTATGGTATGTATTAGTTTGTGGATGGCCATCTTTCCATTTCATATGATATGTTACAGATTACAGTTCATATGATATGTTACAGATTACAGTTCATATGATAAGTTATGAATTGAAATTCGTTGCAATATATTACGAATTTGCAAAAACGTACAATATGTTATGAATTTGAAGAAAACGTATGTCACAAATTCCTATTTGTTGTGGCTATGTGGCTAACGTTAGCTAGCTCTAGGGGTTAGGGGTTAAAGTTGAGGTTAAGGTTAGGAGTTAGTTTAAAAGGTTAGCTGAAAGTGTTAGATTATCGTTAGCTAACATGCTAAGTAGTTGTACAATAGCAACAAAAACAAAGCTATAAGTAGTTGCAAAGTTGTTACTCAGAAAACAATTATAAAGTTGTCCACGATGAAATTCGAACAAGAAACTTTTGGTTTATACGTCTAACCTCCTTTCGCTCCTTTTACCTTATTAAGTAATCTTCTGTCTTGTGTAACCACACCAAACATAACCTACGGGTCTCTAAGACTACATGTATATGTACTATGTTATGTCGTGTCTAAGAGACCAGTTTGATTATAACCTCTCTGAGAGAGAGAGAGACAGAGAGAGAGAGAGAGAGAGAGAGAGAGAGAGACAGAGAGAGAGAGAGAGAGAGAGAGAGAGAGAGAGAGAGAGAGAGAGAGAGAGAGAGAGAGAGAGAGAGAGAGAGAGAGAGAGAGAGAGAGAGAGAGAGAGAGAGAGAGAGAGAGAGAGAGAGACAGAGAGAGAGAGAGAGAGAGAGAGACAGAGAGAGAGAGAGAGAGAGAGAGACAGAGAGAGAGAGAGAGAGACAGAGAGAGAGAGAGAGAGAGAGAGAGAGAGAGAGAGAGAGACAGAGAGACAGAGAGAGAGAGAGAGAGACAGAGAGAGAGAGAGAGAGAGAGAGAGAGAGAGAGAGAGAGAGAGAGAGAGAGAGAGAGAGAGAGAGAGAGAGAGGGAGAGGGAGAGAGAGAGAGAGAGGGAGAGTGCGGAGCAGGTCGCCCTGTCTGCCTGCTCGTTCAAGTGCACACGTGTCTCCTATCGATCTCCATTTGATTGCCTTTCTTCTATGTAGCAGACACTTCATATTAATACTCTCTGTATCTCACCTCCAGACTTGGCCAAGTTGGAGGATGTGAAGGGTACTCTGAAAAAACCACGTGCACACTCTGCAGCATCTCCGAGTCTCGCTCCCTGTCCCAGCCAGCCCCGCCGACGAGCATCCGTCACCTCCGCGCTTTTCATAGGTGTTACACTCGTCTCCTACCGCACCGCTGTTATCCGTGTAGTCGTAGACAAACCATCTGAAACTCAACACCTGAACCACGGTGGAGGGAACCACCACGAAGACCAGCGTCAGCCCGAACCACCAGTAGTCCCGTCTCAGGTAGTAGTCCGCGGCAAGCCACAGGTCGGTGGCCACGTCTGAGAAGAAGACAAACAGGGCGCACATCACCCAGTAGCAGTCCAGGAGCGAGTAGGGCTTGGAGACATAGGGGTACGGAGAGGCATCCTGGTCGGGCTTGTCTGCTATAATAGATCGGGGTGGTGGTGCTACGAGGTTGTCGGTATTGCGCACAGACACGGCTGCTCCATCCGATTTAGCTGCCATGTTTGTTGTAGGAAAGAGATTGGGGAAAGGGAGAGGGTGAGAGTGAGACGGGAGGGGCTGTGAGAGAGAGAGAGAGATTTCTCAGACAGGCAAAAACGTCTCATCGTTTAATTGGCTATTAAATGTCATTACATTCTTATTCAACGTCTTATCATCACACTGAATAACAAACAGCGTTTGTCACTTATATATTTCAATGCGGAGATCATTTCCTAACCAAGGACTCAATATGTAGGCTAATGTAGACTATGACTGACAGCAAGCGCTCACAGCGAAGCGGCTGTTTTTACATCATACGAGTCCGGAGCATTACGTGGATCATCGATCATTACACACCGGGTACATTTGATACATTTGGTAAAACTCATTAATTCAATTAATGTTAAATATTAATTAATTAATTCAATTAGCTAAATATCGTATCTAAAAGGAAAATACTAAAAGCAGTTTTACAGTAGCGTGGGCTATGTAGGGTAAACAGTGAGATGCGTCTGGATATTACACCTGTCAACACGGTTCCCCTCTCTAGTCTACGCCTGCGTCAGTCGGCACACCTACGCTACTCACCAATGAGTAAAGAGTTTCGTGGTGAATGTTTAAAGAGGAAGATAGAGAGAGTCTGAGAGAGAGAGAGAGAGAGTCTGAGAGGGAGAGTCTGAGGGAGAGAGAGAGAGAGAGAGAGAGAGAGAGAGAGAGTCTGAGGGAGAGGGAGAGAAAGAGAAAGAGAGAAAGTTAGAGAGACAGAGAGGGAGAGTCTGAGTGAGAGAGAGTGTGTCTATGTGTGTGTGTGTGTGTGTTCAATGTGTGTTAACAGAACACATCGACTGACTGCACACTAGTCTGTGAGTTGCTATAGTTCCAGCAATGAGCTACTATATTGATTAGATAAACAGCTGTGGCTCAGTGGAAACTCAAAAGGAGATTTTTTTTTTTTGTAAACAGGTTTAGTGCAGGACAGAACAGAGCATCATAGAAATTATAATCTATAGGTCTTTATGTAAAGAAATAGCCTATCCATTACATCTATCACGGCCGATGTTCTCTGGGTCTACTGAACACAGTCTGGGTCTACTGAACACAGTCTGAGTCTACTGAACACAGTCTGAGTCTACTGAACACAGTCTGAGTCTACTGAACACAGTCTGAGTCTACTGAACACAGTCTGGGATTACTGAACACAGTCTGAGTCTACTGAACACAGTGTTCGTCTACTGAACACAGTCTGGGTCTACTGAACACAGTCTGAGTCTACTGAACACAGTCTGGGATTACTGAACACAGTGTTCGTCTACTGAACACAGTGTTCGTCTACTGAACACAGTGTTCGTCTACTGAACACAGTCTGGGTCTACTGAACACAGTCTGGGTCTACTGAACACAGTCTGAGTCTACTGAACACAGTCTGAGTCTACTGAACACAGTCTGGGATTACTGAACACAGTCTGAGTCTACTGAACACAGTGTTCGTCTACTGAACACAGTCTGGGTCTACTGAACACAGTCTGAGTCTACTGAACACAGTCTGGGATTACTGAACACAGTGTTCGTCTACTGAACACAGTGTTTGTCTACTGAACACAGTCTGGGTCTACTGAACACAGTCTGGGTCTACTGAACACAGTCTGAGTCTACTGAACACAGTCTGAGTCTACTGAACACAGTCTGGGATTACTGAACACAGTCTGAGTCTACTGAACACAGTGTTCGTCTACTGAACACAGTCTGGGTCTACTGAACACAGTCTGAGTCTACTGAACACAGTCTGGGATTACTGAACACAGTGTTCGTCTACTGAACACAGTGTTCGTCTACTGAACACAGTCTGGGTCTACTGAACACAGTCTGGGTCTACTGAACACAGTCTGAGTCTACTGAACACAGTCTGAGTCTACTGAACACAGCCAATCATTGAAGATGAACAAGTCAGTACTTCTACATGAACATGGGTGTTAATGTAGCATATAGATATTGACGATCTGCCCCGTATATTTCCACCATCTGATGGATTGACAGGTATTGATCTAAGTAGATACATTAGAGATATAGCTATTGACCTTCTATCCTTATGGTGCCCTCGTCAAAAGGAGTCCTCTTCGTAGGGAATAGGGTGCCATTTGCGATTCAACCCTATTCTTTATCCCCAACCATCTGCTCATTAAGGAATAACTACTTTGCGTTGAAACGCAGATGAAGGGAATTGCTTATATTTATTTCGGTTAAGCCCTGTGTGGTCGCCGGCCTGTAGCTGTGTGCTGTGAAGGGGGTTGGCAGTACATAGATCCAGCTGAATGTTGCTCCACTAGCACCGTGATCCAGCTGAATGTTGCTCCACTAGCACCATGATCCAGCTGAATGTTGCTCCACTAGCACCCTGATCCAGCTGAATGTTGTTCCACTAGCACCCTGATCCAGCTGAATGTTGCTCCATTAGCACCCTGATCCAGCTGAATGTTGCTCCACTAGCACCGTGATCCAGCTGAATGTTGCTCCACTAGCACCGTGATCCAGCTGAATGTTGCTCCACTAGCACCGTGATCCAGCTGAATGTTGCTCCATTAGCACCGTGATCCAGCTGAATGTTGCTCCACTAGCACCGTGATCCAGCTGAATGTTGCTCCACTAGCACCCTGATCCAGCTGAATGTTGCTCCACTAGCACCCTGATCCAGCTGAATGTTGCTCCACTAGCACCATGATCCAGCTGAATGTTGCTCCACTAGCACCCTGATCCAGCTGAATGTTGCTCCACTAGCACCGTGATCCAGCTGAATGTTGCTCCACTAGCACCATGATCCAGCTGAATGTTGCTCCACTAGCACCGTGATCCAGCTGAATGTTGCTCCACTAGCACCCTGATCCAGCTGAATGTTGCTCCACTAGCACCCTGATCCAGCTGAATGTTGTTCCACTAGCACCCTGATCCAGCTGAATGTTGTTCCACTAGCACTGTGATCCAGCTGAATGTTGCTCCACTAGCACCGTGATCCAGCTGAATGTTGCTCCACTAGCACCGTGATCCAGCTGAATGTTGCTCCACTAGCACCGTGATCCAGCTGAATGTTGCTCCACTAGCACCTTGATCCAGCTGAATGTTGCTCCACTAGCACCGTGATCCAGCTGAATGTTGCTCCACTAGCACCGTGATCCAGCTGAATGTTGCTCCACTAGCACCGTGATCCAGCTGAATGTTGCTCCATTAGCACCGTGATCCAGCTGAATGTTGCTCCACTAGCACCGTGATCCAGCTGAATGTTGCTCCACTAGCACCCTGATCCAGCTGAATGTTGCTCCACTAGCACCCTGATCCAGCTGAATGTTGCTCCACTAGCACCATGATCCAGCTGAATGTTGCTCCACTAGCACCCTGATCCAGCTGAATGTTGCTCCACTAGCACCGTGATCCAGCTGAATGTTGCTCCACTAGCACCATGATCCAGCTGAATGTTGCTCCACTAGCACCGTGATCCAGCTGAATGTTGCTCCACTAGCACCCTGATCCAGCTGAATGTTGCTCCACTAGCACCCTGATCCAGCTGAATGTTGTTCCACTAGCACCCTGATCCAGCTGAATGTTGTTCCACTAGCACTGTGATCCAGCTGAATGTTGCTCCACTAGCACCGTGATCCAGCTGAATGTTGCTCCACTAGCACCGTGATCCAGCTGAATGTTGCTCCACTAGCACCGTGATCCAGCTGAATGTTGCTCCACTAGCACCTTGATCCAGCTGAATGTTGCTCCACTAGCACCGTGATCCAGCTGAATGTTGCTCCACTAGCACCATGATCCAGCTGAATGTTGCTCCATTAGCACCCTGATCCAGCTGAATGTTGCTCCACTAGCACCGTGATCCAGCTGAATGTTGTTCCACTAGCACCGTGATCCAGCTGAATGTTGCTCCACTAGCACCATGATCCAGCTGAATGTTGCTCCACTAGCACCATGATCCAGCTGAATGTTGCTCCACTAGCACCATGATCCAGCTGAATGTTGTTCCACTAGCACCGTGATCCAGCTGAATGTTGCTCCATTAGCACCGTGATCCAGCTGAATGTTGCTCCACTAGCACCGTGATCCAGCTGAATGTTGCTCCACTAGCACCATGATCCAGCTGAATGTTGCTCCACTAGCACCGTGATCCAGCTGAATGTTGCTCCACTAGCACCGTGATCCAGCTGAATGTTGCTCCATTAGCACCCTGATCCAGCTGAATGTTGCTCCATTAGCACCGTGATCCAGCTGAATGTTGCTCCACTAGCACCATGATCCAGCTGAATGTTGCTCCACTAGCACCGTGATCCAGCTGAATGTTGCTCCACTAGCACCGTGATCCAGCTGAATGTTGTTCCACTAGCACCCTGATCCAGCTGAATGTTGCTCCACTAGCACCATGATCCAGCTGAATGTTGCTCCATTAGCACCGTGATCCAGCTGAATGTTGCTCCACTAGCACCGTGATCCAGCTGAATGTTGTTCCACAGGCACCCTGATCCAGCTGAATGTTGTTCCACTAGCACCATGATCCAGCTGAATGTTGCTCCATTAGCACCGTGATCCAGCTGAATGTTGCTCCACTAGCACCGTGATCCAGCTGAATGTTGTTCCACTAGCACCCTGATCCAGCTGAATGTTGTTCCACTAGCACCGTGATCCAGCTGAATGTTGCTCCACTAGCACCGTGATCCAGCTGAATGTTGCTCCACTAGCACCGTGATCCAGCTGAATGTTGCTCCACTAGCACCATGATCCAGCTGAATGTTGCTCCATTAGCACCCTGATCCAGCTGAATGTTGCTCCACTAGCACCATGATCCAGCTGAATGTTGCTCCATTAGCACCCTGATCCAGCTGAATGTTGCTCCACTAGCACCGTGATCCAGCTGAATGTTGTTCCACTAGCACCGTGATCCAGCTGAATGTTGCTCCACTAGCACCGTGATCCAGCTGAATGTTGCTCCACTAGCACCTTGATCCAGCTGAATGTTGCTCCACTAGCACCATGATCCAGCTGAATGTTGTTCCACTAGCACCGTGATCCAGCTGAATGTTGCTCCATTAGCACCGTGATCCAGCTGAATGTTGCTCCACTAGCACCGTGATCCAGCTGAATGTTGCTCCACTAGCACCATGATCCAGCTGAATGTTGCTCCACTAGCACCGTGATCCAGCTGAATGTTGCTCCATTAGCACCGTGATCCAGCTGAATGTTGCTCCATTAGCACCCTGATCCAGCTGAATGTTGCTCCATTAGCACCGTGATCCAGCTGAATGTTGCTCCACTAGCACCATTATCCAGCTGAATGTTGCTCCACTAGCACCGTGATCCAGCTGAATGTTGCTCCACTAGCACCGTGATCCAGCTGAATGTTGTTCCACTAGCACCCTGATCCAGCTGAATGTTGCTCCACTAGCACCATGATCCAGCTGAATGTTGCTCCATTAGCACCGTGATCCAGCTGAATGTTGCTCCACTAGCACCGTGATCCAGCTGAATGTTGTTCCACAGGCACCCTGATCCAGCTGAATGTTGTTCCACTAGCACCATGATCCAGCTGAATGTTGCTCCATTAGCACCGTGATCCAGCTGAATGTTGCTCCACTAGCACCGTGATCCAGCTGAATGTTGTTCCACTAGCACCCTGATCCAGCTGAATGTTGTTCCACTAGCACCGTGATCCAGCTGAATGTTGCTCCACTAGCACCGTGATCCAGCTGAATGTTGCTCCACTAGCACCCTGATCCAGCTGAATGTTGCTCCACTAGCACCATGATCCAGCTGAATGTTGCTCCATTAGCACCGTGATCCAGCTGAATGTTGTTCCACTAGCACCATGATCCAGCTGAATGTTGCTCCATTAGCACCGTGATCCAGCTGAATGTTGCTCCACTAGCACCGTGATCCAGCTGAATGTTGCTCCACTAGCACCGTGATCCAGCTGAATGTTGCTCCACTAGCACCCTGATCCAGCTGAATGTTGTTCCACTAGCACCCTGATCCAGCTGAATGTTGCTCCACTAGCACCGTGATCCAGCTGAATGTTGCTCCACTAGCACCCTGATCCAGCTGAATGTTGCTCCACTAGCACCGTGATCCAGCTGAATGTTGCTCCATTAGCACCCTGATCCAGCTGAATGTTGCTCCATTAGCACCGTGATCCAGCTGAATGTTGCTCCACTAGCACCCTGATCCAGCTGAATGTTGCTCCATTAGCACCGTGATCCAGCTGAATGTTGCTCCATTAGCACCGTGATTAAACCCATATTAAACCTACAGTTTGAGAAAGAGACCCGGCAGCATAGCAGATTAACATGTCTGACTGTACAGTGGTACCATGGAGGTCTGTGAAGTTCTGACTGTACAGTGGTACCATGGAGGTCTGTGAAGGTTTGACTGTACAGTGGTACCATGGAGGTCTGTGAAGGTTTGACTGTACAGTGCTACCATGGAGGTCTGTGAAGGTCTGACTGTACAGTGGTACCATGGAGGTCTGTGAAGGTCTGACTGTACAGTGGTACCATGGAGGTCTGTGAAAGTCTGACTCTACAGTGGTACATACCTACCCTATAAATACTTGCTATGCTAATGAGGTACCATTATGACACTACCCTATAAATACCTGCTATGCTAATGAGGTACCATTGTGACACTACCCTATAAATACTTGCTATGCTAATGGGGTACCATTGTGACATTACCCTATAAATACCTGCTATGCTAATGAGGTACCATTATGACCCTACCCTATAAATACCTGCTATGCTAATGAGGTACCATTGTGACACTACCCTATAAATACCTGCTATGCTAATTAGGGTACCATTATGACACTACCCTATCAATAACTGCTATGCTCATGCAGTACCATTATGACACTACCCTATAAATACCTGCTATGCTAATGAGTGAGACAGGAAGCGATGTGAATCGTATGACTTTACTAGATGAATGAACAGTGACGAGCCATTCAGACCAGCCTTACTGATTAAACTTCCGTAACTACATTATAACAGGGAGGGAGAGAATGTAACAATAGATGAATCATACTCCATCTCCCAAGATGGCAACCTCATTACAACTGATTGAGAGAGAGAGAGAGAGAGAGAGAGAGAGAGAGAGAGAAGAGAGAGAGAGAGAGAGAAAGAGAGAGAGAGAGAGAGGTCCCTGTGTTTCACAGAGTAATAATACAGTAATAACATCTGTAGAGTACGACCCTACTTCACACAGGAAGAGGAACATCCGTAGAGTACGACCCTACTTCACACAGGAAGAGGAACGTCCATAGAGTACGACCCTACTTCACACAGGAAGAGGAACATCCATAGAGTACGACCCTACTTCACACAGGAAGAGGAACATCCATAGAGTACGACCCTACCTCACACAGGAAGAGGAACATCCATAGAGTACGAATGTTGTTCCCTACCTCACACAGGAAGAGGAACGTCCATAGAGTACGACCCTACTTCACGCAGGAAGAGGAACATCCGTAGACCCTGTGACCCTACTTCACACAGGAAGAGGAACGTCCATAGAGTACGACCCTACCTCACACAGGAAGAGGAACGTCCATAGAGTACTCCATTAGACCCTACTTCACACAGGAAGAGGAACATCTGTAGAGTACTAGCACCCTACTTCACACAGGAAGAGGAACGTCCATAGAGTAGGACCCTACCTCACACAGGAAGAGGAACATCCATAGAGTACGCTCCCTACTTCACACAGGAAGAGGAACATCCGTAGAGTACGACCCTACCTCACACAGGAAGAGGAACATCCGTAGAGCTGAATGACCCTACCTCACACAGGAAGAGGAACATCCATAGAGTTGACCCTACTTCACACAGGAAGAGGAACATCCGTCCAGCTGAATGTTGACCCTACCTCACACAGGAAGAGGAACATCCGTAGAGTACGACCCTACTTCACACAGGAAGAGGAACATCCATAGAGTACGACCCTACCTCACACAGGAAGAGGAACATCCATAGAGTACGACCCTACTTCACACAGGAAGAGGAACGTCCATAGAGTACGACCCTACCTCACACAGGAAGAGGAACATCATCCGTGACCCTGGACAACACCCTGGACAACACCCTGGACAACACCCTGGACAACACCCTGTCATTCTCTGCAAACATCAAAGCAGTGACCCTCTCCTGCAGGTTCATGCCCTGCAACATCATGAGAGTACGACCCTACTTCACACAGGAAGCGGCGCAGGTCCTAATCCAGGCACTTGTCATCTCCCATCTGGACTACTGCAACTCTCTGTTGGCTGGGCACTGAATACCTCCCTCTGCAACTGGATCTGGGACTTCCTGACTGGCCGAACCCAGATGGTGAGGGTAGGCAACATCACCGCCTCCATGCTGATCCTCAACACGGGGGACCCACAGGGTGTGTGCTTAATGTCCCCTGCTGTACTCCCTGTTCACCCACGACTGCGTGGCCACGCATTAGTCCAACACCATCATCATGTTTGCTGACGACACGACGGTGGTAGGCCTTATCACCGGCGACAACGACTCAGCCTACAGGGAGGAGGTCAGGGAACAACAACCTCCTTCTCAAATGTCAGTAAGACCAAGGAGCTGATCAGAAACAGTGTGGGAGCACGCCCCCTTCTACATCGACGGGGCTATAGTGGAGTGGGTGGCGAGCTTCAAGTTTCTTAGAGTCAAAATCACCAAGGACTTAAAATGATCCTCACACACGCACAATCATGAAGAAGGTGGGACAGAACCTCTTCATCCTCAGGAGGTTGAAAAGGTTTGGTGTTGACCCTCAAAACGTTATACACCATTGAGAGCATCTTCAAATCAAATCAAATCAAATGTATTTATATAGCCCTTCGTACATCAGCTGATATCTCAAAGTGCTGTACAGAAACCCAGCCTAAAACCCCAAACAGCAAGCAATGCAGGTGTAGAATCTTGACTGGCTGCATCACCTTTTGGTATGGCAACAGCATCTCCCTTGATCGTAGTCCTGGAGACCAGAGTGACAGTCAGTGAGAGGGTAGTCCTGGAGACCAGAGTGACAGTCATTGAGAGGGTAGTCCTGGAGACCAGAGTGACAGTCAGTGAGAGGGTAGTCCTGGAGACCAGAGTGACAGTCATTGAGAGGGTAGTCCTGGAGACCAGAGTGACAGTCAGTGAGAGGGTAGTCCTGGAGACCAGAGTGACAGTCATTGAGAGGGTAGTACTGGAGACCAGAGTGACAGTCAGTGAGAGGGTAATACTGGAGACCAGAGTGACAGTCATTGAGAGGGTAGTACTGGAGACCAGAGTGACAGTCAGTGAGAGGGTAGTCCTGGAGACCAGAGTGACAGTCATTGAGAGGGTAGTCCTGGAGACCAGAGTGACAGTCAGTGAGAGGGTAGTCCTGGAGACCAGAATGACAGTCACCCTCTCACTAACTTGATGGTACTATGATGTGATTTAACCTTGATGGTACTATGATGTGATTTAACCTTGATGTTACTACGATGTGATTTAACCTTGATGTTACTACGATGTGATTTAACCTTGATGTTACTACGATGTGATTTAACCTTGATGATGCCATGATGTGATTTAACCTTGATGATACTATGATGTGATTTAACCTTGATGTTACTACGATGTGATTTAACCTTGATGGTACTATGATGTGATTTAACCTTGATGGTACTATGATGTGATTTAACCTTGATGGTACTATGATGTGATTTAACCTTGATGTTACTACGATGTGATTTAACCTTGATGATGCTATGATGTGATTTAACCTTGATGGTACTATGATGTGATTTAACCTTGATGATGCTATGATGTGATTTAACCTTGATGTTACTACGATGTGATTTAACCTTGATGTTACTACGATGTGATTTAACCTTGATGTTACTACGATGTGATTTAACCTTGATGGTACTACGATGTGATTTAACCTTGATGTCACTACGATGTGATTTAACCTTGATGTTACTATGATGTGATTTAACCTTGATGTTACTACGATGTGATTTAACCTTGATGTTACTACGGTGTGATTTAACCTTGATGGTAACATCCGATGTGATTTAACCTTGATGTTACTATGATGTGATTTAACCTTGATGATGCTATAATGTGATTTAACCTTGATGTTACTATGATGTGATTTAACCTTGATGTTACTATGATGTGATTTAACCTTGATGTTACTATGATGTGATTTAACCTTGATGTTACTATGATGTGATTTAACCTTGATGATACTATAATGTGATTTAACCTTGATGTCACTACGATGTGATTTAACCTTGATGTTACTACGATGTGATTTAACCTTGATGTTACTACGATGTGATTTAACCTTGATGTTACTATTATGTGATTTAACCTTGATGATACTACGATGTGATTTAACCTTGATGTTACTACGATGTGATTTAACCTTGATGTTACTACGATGTGATTTAACCTTGATGTTACTATGATGTGATTTAACCTTGATGATACTATAATGTGATTTAACCTTGATGTTACTATGATGTGATTTAACCTTGATGTTACTATGATGTGATTTAACCTTGATGATACTATAATGTGATTTAACCTTGATGTTACTACGATGTGATTTAACCTTGATGTTACTAGTGTGATTTAACCTTGATGTCACTACGATGTGATTTAACCTTGATGTTACTACGATGTGATTTAACCTTGATGTCACTACGATGTGATTTAACCTTGATGTTACTAGACCAGATGTGATTTAACCTGGATGGTACTCACGATGTGATTTAACCAGAGTGACATACACGTGAGATTTAACCTTGATGTTACTACGATGTGATTTAACCTTGATGTTACTACGATGTGATTTAACCTTGATGTTACTACGATGTGATTTAACCTTGATGGTACTACGATGTGATTTAACCTTGATGTTACTATGATGTGATTTAACCTTGATGATGCTATAATGTGATTTAACCTTGATGATACTATAATGTGATTTAACCTTGATGTCACTACGATGTGATTTAACCTTGATGTTACTACGATGTGATTTAACCTTGATGTTACTACGATGTGATTTAACCTTGATGGTACTATGATGTGATTTAACCTTGATGTTACTACGATGTGATTTAACCTTGATGTTACTACGATGTGATTTAACCTTGATGGTACTACGATGTGATTTAACCTTGATGTTACTACGATGTGATTTAACCTTGATGTTACTACGATGTGATTTAACCTTGATGGTACTACGATGTGATTTAACCTTGATGGTACTACGATGTGATTTAACCTTGATGTTACTACAATGTGATTTAACCTTGATGTTACTACGATGTGATTTAACCTTGATGTTACTACGATGTGATTTAACCTTGATGGTACTACAATGTGATTTAACCTTGATGTTACTACGATGTGATTTAACCTTGATGTTACTACGATGTGATTTAACCTTGATGTTACTACGATGTGATTTAACCTTGATGATACTACGATGTGATTTAACCTTGATGTTACTACGATGTGATTTAACCTTGATGTTACTACGATGTGATTTAACCTTGATGTTACTACGATGTGATTTAACCTTGATGTCACTACGATGTGATTTAACCTTGATGTTACTACGATGTGATTTAACCTTGATGTCACTACGATGTGATTTAACCTTGACGATGCTATGATGTGATTTAACCTTGATGTTACTATGATGTGATTTAACCTTGATGTTACTACGATGTGATTTAACCTTGATGTTACTACGATGTGATTTAACCTTGATGATGCTATGATGTGATTTAACCTTGATGATGCTATGATGTGATTTAACCTTGATGGTACTACGATGTGATTTAACCTTGATGTTACTACGATGTGATTTAACCTTGATGGTACTATGATGTGATTTAACCTTGACGATGCTACGATGTGTTTGATAGAGTGCGCGCGTGTGTGTGTGTGTGTGTGTGACATTACCTCAGGTGGCTGTGTGTGGTGTCATCTGAATGGTGTAGGAGGAGCAACAGACAAACAGTATAAGTGCCTTTAAAACACACAGACAGACACACACACAGACAGACACACACACACACACACACACACACACACACACACACACACACACACACACACACACACACACACACACACACACACACACACACACACACACACACACACACACACACACACACACACAGTTAGGATAGGGTCAACTGTTACTCTTTATTTTTCATAGTTTAGACGGCTGCAGTTAGTCAGTACAAGTCCAGGATCGTTGTGTTTTGCACCACTCGGTAGGCATGTGACTCTCTACTAGATCCTCGATTCCTGTTTGTAAAATGCTGCTTTACTTCCACCTAGTGGTGCTGAGCAGATCCTACAGCCTTCCCTATATCATTCCACATCGTCTTTCCAGGTAAACCAGCAGCAAATGGTGTGTGTGTGTGAAGTAGAAGTCCCTGTTAAATTCAGTAACTTACTGGTTACTGACGAAGCTCCGTTTCGGGTTTGAAAACGTCGTCAAATAAAGCGGTGTAATCGGGAGCTTTATTAACAGCGTGTCGGTCTTCTTTGTTCAATACTTGTTTTCATATCACATGACCGCTACGTCGTTGTCACCGGATTAGCTACAGTAACGTCTTCGTTAACGTAGCTAATAGAACTAACGCGTCAGTAAAATAATTACACTTTGGAGCAACACACTTTTGGTAAATGCATTTGAATTTTATAGTAATGAGCTGAGAGTTTTTGTTGTCAGTAGTGACTGTTCTTTATTGCTCTCATGTTACAATTGAATTATTTTGCAATTATAAAGATATGTGTAAAGTCCTATAGAACAACAATGTTGCTCCTGTAATCATCACCAATTAATAGACGTGTTTTAAATTTAATCTGTATTTAAACTAGTCAGTTAAGAACACATTTTTACTTACAATGACGGCCTCCCAGGGAAGAGTTGGTTCACTGCTTTGTTCTGGAGAAGAACAACAGATGTTTTACCTTGTCAGCTCGGGGATTCGATCCAATTGACCTTTCGGTTACTGGACCAATGGTTTAACCCCCCAATGCTCGAACCCCCCAACGCTCTAACCCCCCAATGCTCGATCCCCCCAACGGTCTAACCCCCCAACGCTCTAACCAACCAACGCTCTAACCCCCCAACGCTCTAACCCCCCAACGCTCTAACCCCCCAACGCTCTAATCACCCAGCGCTCTAACCCCCTAACGCTCTATCCCCTCAACGCTCTAACCCCCCAACGCTCTAACCACCCAACGCTCTAACGCTCTAACCCCCCAACGCTCTAACGCTATAACCCCACCAACGCTCTAACGCTCTAACCCCAACGCTCTAACACCTCGCTCTAACCCCCAACGCTCTAACCCCCCAACGCTCTAACCCCCCAACGCTCTAACCACCCAACGCTCTAACCCCCCAACGCTCTAACCCCCAACGCTCTAACCACCCAACGCTCTAACCACCCAACGCTCTACCCCCCAAACGCTCTAACCCCCACACGCTCTAACCCCCCAACGCTCTAACCCCCCAACGCTCTAACCCCCCCCAACGCTCCACCTACCCCCAGCGCTCTAACCCCCAACGCTCTAACCACCCAGCTCTAACCACCCAGCGCTCTAACCACCCAACGCTCTAACCCCCAACGCTCTAACCCCCAACGCTCTAACCCCCAACGCTCTAACTAACCACCCAACACTCTAACCCCCCAATGCTCTAACCACCCAACGCTCTAACCACCCAACGCTCTAATGCTCTAACCCCCCAACGCTCTAACCACCCAGCGCTCTAACCCCCCAACGCTCTAACCCCCCAACGCTCTGACCACCCAACGCTCTAAACCCCCAACGCTCTAACCCCCAACGCTCTAACCCCCAACGCTCTAAACCCCCAACGCAATGCTCTAACCACCCAACACTCTAACCCCCCAATGCTCTAACCACCCAACGCTCTAACCACCCAACGCTCTAATGCTCTAACCCCCCAACGCTCTAACCACCCAGCGCTCTAACCCCCCAACGCTCTAACCCCCCAACGCTCTGACCACCCAACGCTCTAACCCCCCAACGCTCTAACCCCCAACGCTCTAACCCCCAACGCTCTAAACCCCCAACGCAATGCTCTAACCCCCCAATGCTCTAACCCCCCAAAGCTCTAACCACCCAACGCTCTAACCCCCCTGGTTACTGTCCCAACGCTCTAACCACCCACTGTTCCCCCGGTTACTGGCCCAGCGCTCTAACCACCCACTGTTCTCCAGGCGCTGAAGACGTGGATGTTGATTAAATCAGTCCCTCTCCCACACATCTCTGATTCAGAGGGGTTGGCTTAAATGCAGAAGACACATTTCAGTTGAATAAATTCTGTTGTACAACTCACTGACCACGCCCCCTTTCCCTATAAGGAAATCAGTCATTTAAAATACATTTATTAGGCTCTAATCTATGTATTTCACATGGCTGTGCAGGGGCGTGGCCTGCGAGGGCATCGTTTTTCCCCACATAAGGGCTTTATTACTGTCAGAAATGGTCCTCAGTTTCATCAGCTGTCCGGTTGTCTGGTCTCAGACCATCCCACAGGTGAAGAGGCTGGGTGTCTGATCTCAGACCATCCCACAGGTGAAGAGGCTGGGTGTCTGATCTCAGACCATCCCACAGGTGAAGAGGCTGGGTGTCTGGTCTCAGACCATCCCACAGGTGAAGAGGCCAGGTGTCTGGTCTCAGACCATCCCACAGGTGAAGAGGCCAGGTGTCTGGTCTCAGACCATCCCACAGGTGAAGAGGCTGGGTGTCTGGTCTCAGACCATCCCACAGGTGCAGAGGCCAGGTGTCTGGTCTCAGACCATCCCACAGGTGAAGAGGCCGGGTGTCTGGTCTCAGACCATCCCACAGGTGAAGAGGCCAGGTGTCTGGTCTCAGACCATCCCACAGGTGAAGAGGCCAGGTGTCTGGTCTCAGACCATCCCACAGGTGAAGAGGCCAGGTGTCTGGTCTCAGACCATCCCACAGGTGAAGAGGCCAGGTGTCTGGTCTCAGACCATCCCACAGGTGAAGAGGCTGGGTGTCTGGTCTCAGACCATCCCACAGGTGAAGAGGCTGGGTGTCTGGTCTCAGACCATCCCACAGGTGAAGAGGCTGGGTGTCTGGTCTCAGACCATCCCACAGGTGAAGAGGCTGGGTGTCTGGTCTCAGACCATCCCACAGGTGAAGAGGCTGGGTGTCTGGTCTCAGACCATCCCACAGGTGAAGAGGCTGGGTGTCTGGTCTCAGACCATCCCACAGGTGAAGAGGCTGGGTGTCTGGTCTCAGACCATCCCACAGGTGAAGAGGCTGGGTGTCTGGTCTCAGACCATCCCACAGGTGAAGAGGCTGGGTGTCTGGTCTCAGACCATCCCACAGGTGAAGAGGCTGGGTGTCTGGTCTCAGACCATCCCACAGGTGAAGAGGCCAGGTGTCTGGTCTCAGACCATCCCACAGGTGAAGAGGCTGGGTGTCTGGTCTCAGACCATCCCACAGGTGCAGAGGCCAGGTGTCTGGTCTCAGACCATCCCACAGGTGAAGAGGCCGGGTGTCTGGTCTCAGACCATCCCACAGGTGAAGAGGCCAGGTGTCTGGTCTCAGACCATCCCACAGGTGAAGAGGCCAGGTGTCTGGTCTCAGACCATCCCACAGGTGAAGAGGCCAGGTGTCTGGTCTCAGACCATCCCACAGGTGAAGAGGCCAGGTGTCTGGTCTCAGACCATCCCACAGGTGAAGAGGCCAGGTGTCTGGTCTCAGACCATCCCACAGGTGAAGAGGCCAGGTGTCTGGTCTCAGACCATCCCACAGGTGAAGAGGCTGGGTGTCTGGTCTCAGACCATCCCACAGGTGAAGAGGCCAGGTGTCTGGTCTCAGACCATCCCACAGGTGAAGAGGCTGGGTGTCTGGTCTCAGACCATCCCACAGGTGAAGAGGCTGGGTGTCTGGTCTCAGACCATCCCACAGGTGAAGAGGCCTGGTGTCTGGTCTCAGACCATCCCACAGGTGAAGAGGCCAGGTGTCTGGTCTCAGACCATCCCACAGGTGAAGAGGCTGGGTGTCTGGTCTCAGACCATCCCACAGGTGAAGAGGCTGGGTGTCTGGTCTCAGACCATCCCACAGGTGAAGAGGCCAGGTGTCTGGTCTCAGACCATCCCACAGGTGAAGAGGCTGGGTGTCTGGTCTCAGACCATCCCACAGGTGAAGAGGCCAGGTGTCTGGTCTCAGACCATCCCACAGGTGAAGAGGCTGGGTGTCTGGTCTCAGACCATCCCACAGGTGAAGAAGCCAGGTGTCTGGTCTCAGACCATCCCACAGGTGAAGAGGCCAGGTGTCTGGTCTCAGACCATCCACAGGTGAAGAGGCCAGGTGTCTGGTCTCAGACCATCCCACAGGTGAAGAGGCCAGGTGTCTGGTCTCAGACCATCCCACAGGTGAAGAGGCCAGGTGTCTGGTCTCAGACCATCCCACAGGTGAAGAGGCTGGGTGTCTGGTCTCAGACCATCCCACAGGTGAAGAGGCTGGGTGTCTGGTCTCAGACCATCCCACAGGTGAAGAGGCCAGGTGTCTGGTCTCAGACCATCCCACAGGTGAAGAGGCTGGGTGTCTGGTCTCAGACCATCCCACAGGTGAAGAGGCCAGGTGTCTGGTCTCAGACCATCCCACAGGTGAAGAGGCTGGGTGTCTGGTCTCAGACCATCCCACAGGTGAAGAGGCTGGGTGTCTGGTCTCAGACCATCCCACAGGTGAAGAGGCTGGGTGTCTGGTCTCAGACCATCCCACAGGTGAAGAGGCCAGGTGTCTGGTCTCAGACCATCCCACAGGTGAAGAGGCCAGGTGTCTGGTCTCAGACCATCCCACAGGTGAAGAGGCCAGGTGTCTGGTCTCAGACCATCCCACAGGTGAAGAGGCCAGGTGTCTGGTCTCAGACCATCCCACAGGTGAAGAGGCCTGGTGTCTGGTCTCAGACCATCCCACAGGTGCAGAGGCCAGGTGTCTGGTCTCAGACCATCCCACAGGTGAAGAAGCTGGGTGTCTGGTCTCAGACCATCCCACAGGTGAAGAGGCCAGGTGTCTGGTCTCAGACCATCCCACAGGTGAAGAGGCTGGGTGTCTGGTCTCAGACCATCCCACAGGTGAAGAGGCTGGGTGTCTGGTCTCAGACCATCCCACAGGTGAAGAGGCCGGGTGTCTGGTCTCAGACCATCCCACAGGTGAAGAGGCTGGGTGTCTGATCTCAGACCATCCCACAGGTGAAGAGGCCAGGTGTCTGGTCTCAGACCATCCCACAGGTGAAGAGGCCAGGTGTCTGGTCTCAGACCATCCCACAGGTGCAGAGGCCAGGTGTCTGGTCTCAGACCATCCCACAGGTGAAGAGGCCAGGTGTCTGGTCTCAGACCATCCCACAGGTGAAGAGGCCAGGTGTCTGGTCTCAGACCATCCCACAGGTGAAGAGGCCAGGTGTCTGGTCTCAGACCATCCCACAGGTGAAGAGGCCAGGTGTCTGGTCTCAGACCATCCCACAGGTGAAGAGGCCAGGTGTCTGGTCTCAGACCATCCCACAGGTGAAGAGGCTGGGTGTCTGGTCTCAGACCATCCCACAGGTGAAGAGGCCAGGTGTCTGGTCTCAGACCATCCCGCAGGTGAAGAGGCTGGGTGTCTGGTCTCAGACCATCCCACAGGTGAAGAAGCCAGGTGTCTGGTCTCAGACCATCCCACAGGTGAAGAAGCTGGGTGTCTGGTCTCAGACCATCCCACAGGTGAAGAGGCTGGGTGTCTGGTCTCAGACCATCCCACAGGTGAAGAGGCTGGGTGTCTGGTCTCAGACCATCCCACAGGTGAAGAGGCCAGGTGTCTGGTCTCAGACCATCCCGCAGGTGAAGAGGCCAGGTGTCTGGTCTCAGACCATCCCACAGGTGAAGAGGCTGGGTGTCTGGTCTCAGACCATCCCACAGGTGAAGAGGCTGGGTGTCTGGTCTCAGACCATCCCACAGGTGAAGAGGCTGGGTGTCTGGTCTCAGACCATCCCACAGGTGAAGAGGCCAGGTGTCTGATCTCAGACCATCCCACAGGTGAAGAGGCTGGGTGTCTGGTCTCAGACCATCCCACAGGTGAAGAGGCCAGGTGTCTGGTCTCAGACCATCCCACAGGTGAAGAGGCCAGGTGTCTGGTCTCAAACCATCCCACAGGTGAAGAGGCCAGGTGTCTGATCTCAGACCATCCCACAGGTGCAGAGGCCAGGTGTCTGGTCTCAAACCATCCCACAGGTGCAGAGGCCAGGTGTCTGGTCTCAGACCATCCCACAGGTGAAGAGGCTGGGTGTCTGGTCTCAGACCATCCCACAGGTGAAGAGGCCAGGTGTCTGATCTCAGACCATCCCACAGGTGCAGAGGCCAGGTGTCTGGTCTCAAACCATCCCACAGGTGCAGAGGCCAGGTGTCTGGTCTCAGACCATCCCACAGGTGAAGAGGCTGGGTGTCTGGTCTCAGACCATCCCACAGGTGAAGAGGCCAGGTGTCTGGTCTCAGACCATCCCACAGGTGAAGAGGCCAGGTGTCTGGTCTCAGACCATCCCACAGGTGAAGAGGCCTGGTGTCTGGTCTCAGACCATCCCACAGGTGAAGAGGCTGGGTGTCTGGTCTCAGACCATCCCACAGGTGAAGAGGCCAGGTGTCTGGTCTCAGACCATCCCACAGGTGAAGAGGCCGGGTGTCTGGTCTCAGACCATCCCACAGGTGAAGAGGCTGGGTGTCTGGTCTCAGACCATCCCACAGGTGAAGAGGCTGGGTGTCTGGTCTCAGACCATCCCACAGGTGAAGAGGCCAGGTGTCTGGTCTCAGACCATCCCACAGGTGAAGAGGCTGGGTGTCTGGTCTCAGACCATCCCACAGGTGAAGAGGCCGGGTGTCTGGTCTCAGACCATCCCACAGGTGAAGAGGCCAGGTGTCTGGTCTCAGACCATCCCACAGGTGAAGAGGCCAGGTGTCTGATCTCAGACCATCCCACAGGTGAAGAGGCCAGGTGTCTGGTCTCAGACCATCCCACAGGTGAAGAGGCCAGGTGTCTGGTCTCAGACCATCCCACAGGTGAAGAGGCCTCAGACCATCCCGCAGGTGAAGAGGCCAGGTGTCTGGTCTCAGACCATCCCACAGGTGAAGAGGCTGGGTGTCTGGTCTCAGACCATCCCACAGGTGAAGAGGCCTGGTGTCTGGTCTCAGACCATCCCACAGGTGAAGAGGCTGGGTGTCTGGTCTCAGACCATCCCACAGGTGAAGAGGCCAGGTGTCTGGTCTCAGACCATCCCACAGGTGAAGAGGCCAGGTGTCTGGTCTCAGACCATCCCACAGGTGAAGAGGCTGGGTGTCTGGTCTCAGACCATCCCACAGGTGAAGAGGCTGGGTGTCTGGTCTCAGACCATCCCACAGGTGAAGAGGCCAGGTGTCTGGTCTCAGACCATCCCACAGGTGAAGAGGCCAGGTGTCTGGTCTCAGACCATCCCACAGGTGAAGAGGCTGGGTGTCTGGTCTCAGACCATCCCACAGGTGAAGAGGCTGGGTGTCTGGTCTCAGACCATCCCACAGGTGAAGAGGCCTGGTGTCTGGTCTCAGACCATCCCACAGGTGAAGAGGCTGGGTGTCTGGTCTCAGACCATCCCACAGGTGAAGAGGCCAGGTGTCTGGTCTCAGACCATCCCACAGGTGAAGAGGCCGGGTGTCTGGTCTCAGACCATCCCACAGGTGAAGAGGCTGGGTGTCTGGTCTCAGACCATCCCACAGGTGAAGAGGCTGGGTGTCTGGTCTCAGACCATCCCACAGGTGAAGAGGCCAGGTGTCTGGTCTCAGACCATCCCACAGGTGAAGAGGCCTGGTGTCTGGTCTCAGACCATCCCACAGGTGAAGAGGCCAGGTGTCTGGTCTCAGACCATCCCACAGGTGCAGAGGCCAGGTGTCTGGTCTCAGACCATCCCACAGGTGAAGAGGCCGGGTGTCTGGTCTCAGACCATCCCGCAGGTGAAGAGGCCAGGTGTCTGGTCTCAGACCATCCCACAGGTGAAGAGGCTGGGTGTCTGGTCTCAGACCATCCCACAGGTGAAGAGGCCAGGTGTCTGGTCTCAGACCATCCCACAGGTGAAGAGGCTGGGTGTCTGATCTCAGACCATCCCACAGGTGAAGAGGCCAGGTGTCTGATCTCAGACCATCCCACAGGTGCAGAGGCCAGGTGTCTGGTCTCAGACCATCCCACAGGTGAAGAGGCTGGGTGTCTGGTCTCAGACCATCCCACAGGTGAAGAGGCCAGGTGTCTGGTCTCAGACCATCCCACAGGTGAAGAGGCTGGGTGTCTGGTCTCAGACCATCCCACAGGTGAAGAGGCAAGGTGTCTGGTCTCAGACCATCCCACAGGTGAAGAGGCTGGGTGTCTGGTCTCAGACCATCCCACAGGTGAAGAGGCCAGGTGTCTGGTCTCAGACCATCCCACAGGTGAAGAGGCCAGGTGTCTGGTCTCAGACCATCCCACAGGTGAAGAGGCCGGGTGTCTGGTCTCAGACCATCCCACAGGTGCAGAGGCTGGGTGTCTGGTCTCAGACCATCCCACAGGTGCAGAGGCCAGGTGTCTGGTCTCAGACCATCCCACAGGTGAAGAGGCCAGGTGTCTGGTCTCAGACCATCCCACAGGTGAAGAGGCTGGGTGTCTGGTCTCAGACCATCCCACAGGTGAAGAGGCCTGGTGTCTGGTCTCAGACCATCCCACAGGTGAAGAGGCTGGGTGTCTGGTCTCAGACCATCCCACAGGTGAAGAGGCCAGGTGTCTGGTCTCAGACCATCCCACAGGTGAAGAGGCTGGGTGTCTGGTCTCAGACCATCCCACAGGTGAAGAGGCCGGGTGTCTGGTCTCAGACCATCCCACAGGTGAAGAGGCCAGGTGTCTGGTCTCAGACCATCCCACAGGTGAAGAGGCCAGGTGTCTGGTCTCAGACCATCCCGCAGGTGAAGAGGCCAGGTGTCTGGTCTCAGACCATCCCACAGGTGAAGAGGCCAGGTGTCTGGTCTCAGACCATCCCACAGGTGAAGAGGCCAGGTGTCTGGTCTCAGACCATCCCGCAGGTGAAGAGGCCAGGTGTCTGGTCTCAGACCATCCCACAGGTGCAGAGGCCAGGTGTCTGGTCTCAGACCATCCCACAGGTGAAGAGGCCAGGTGTCTGGTCTCAGACCATCCCACAGGTGAAGAGGCCAGGTGTCTGGTCTCAGACCATCCCGCAGGTGAAGAGGCCAGGTGTCTGGTCTCAGACCATCCCACAGGTGAAGAGGCCGGGTGTCTGGTCTCAGACCATCCCACAGGTGAAGAGGCCGGGTGTCTGGTCTCAGACCATCCCACAGGTGAAGAGGCTGGGTGTCTGGTCTCAGACCATCCCACAGGTGAAGAGGCCAGGTGTCTGGTCTCAGACCATCCCACAGGTGCAGAGGCCAGGTGTCTGGTCTCAGACCATCCCACAGGTGAAGAGGCTGGGTGTCTGGTCTCAGACCATCCCACAGGTGAAGAGGCCAGGTGTCTGGTCTCAGACCATCCCACAGGTGAAGAGGCTGGGTGTCTGGTCTCAGACCATCCCACAGGTGAAGAGGCAAGGTGTCTGGTCTCAGACCATCCCACAGGTGAAGAGGCTGGGTGTCTGGTCTCAGACCATCCCACAGGTGAAGAGGCCAGGTGTCTGGTCTCAGACCATCCCACAGGTGAAGAGGCTGGGTGTCTGGTCTCAGACCATCCCACAGGTGAAGAGGCCGGGTGTCTGGTCTCAGACCATCCCACAGGTGCAGAGGCTGGGTGTCTGGTCTCAGACCATCCCACAGGTGCAGAGGCCAGGTGTCTGGTCTCAGACCATCCCACAGGTGAAGAGGCCAGGTGTCTGGTCTCAGACCATCCCACAGGTGAAGAGGCTGGGTGTCTGGTCTCAGACCATCCCACAGGTGAAGAGGCCTGGTGTCTGGTCTCAGACCATCCCACAGGTGAAGAGGCTGGGTGTCTGGTCTCAGACCATCCCACAGGTGAAGAGGCCAGGTGTCTGGTCTCAGACCATCCCACAGGTGAAGAGGCTGGGTGTCTGGTCTCAGACCATCCCACAGGTGAAGAGGCCGGGTGTCTGGTCTCAGACCGTCCCACAGGTGAAGAGGCCAGGTGTCTGGTCTCAGACCATCCACAGGTGAAGAGGCCAGGTGTCTGGTCTCAGACCATCCCGCAGGTGAAGAGGCCAGGTGTCTGGTCTCAGACCATCCCACAGGTGAAGAGGCCAGGTGTCTGGTCTCAGACCATCCCACAGGTGAAGAGGCCAGGTGTCTGGTCTCAGACCATCCCGCAGGTGAAGAGGCCAGGTGTCTGGTCTCAGACCATCCCACAGGTGCAGAGGCCAGGTGTCTGGTCTCAGACCATCCCACAGGTGAAGAGGCCAGGTGTCTGGTCTCAGACCATCCCACAGGTGAAGAGGCCAGGTGTCTGGTCTCAGACCATCCCGCAGGTGAAGAGGCCAGGTGTCTGGTCTCAGACCATCCACAGGTGAAGAGGCCGGGTGTCTGGTCTCAGACCATCCCACAGGTGAAGAGGCCGGGTGTCTGGTCTCAGACCATCCCACAGGTGAAGAGGCTGGGTGTCTGGTCTCAGACCATCCCACAGGTGAAGAGGCCAGGTGTCTGGTCTCAGACCATCCCACAGGTGAAGAGGCTGGGTGTCTGGTCTCAGACCATCCCGCAGGTGAAGAGGCCAGGTGTCTGGTCTCAGACCATCCCACAGGTGCAGAGGCCAGGTGTCTGGTCTCAGACCATCCCACAGGTGAAGAGGCCAGGTGTCTGGTCTCAGACCATCCCACAGGTGAAGAGGCCAGGTGTCTGGTCTCAGACCATCCCACAGGTGAAGAGGCTGGGTGTCTGGTCTCAGACCATCCCACAGGTGAAGAGGCCAGGTGTCTGGTCTCAGACCATCCCACAGGTGAAGAGGCTGGGTGTCTGATCTCAGACCATCCCACAGGTGAAGAGGCCAGGTGTCTGGTCTCAGACCATCCCACAGGTGAAGAGGCTGGGTGTCTGGTCTCAGACCATCCCGCAGGTGAAGAGGCCAGGTGTCTGGTCTCAGACCATCCCACAGGTGAAGAGGCCAGGTGTCTGGTCTCAGACCATCCCACAGGTGAAGAGGCTGGGTGTCTGATCTCAGACCATCCCACAGGTGCAGAGGCTGGGTGTCTGGTCTCAGACCATCCCACAGGTGCAGAGGCTGGGTGTCTGGTCTCAGACCATCCCACAGGTGAAGAGGCTGGGTGTCTGGTCTCAGACCATCCCACAGGTGAAGAGGCTGGGTGTCTGGTCTCAGACCATCCCGCAGGTGAAGAGGCTGGGTGTCTGGTCTCAGACCATCCCACAGGTGAAGAGGCTGGGTGTCTGGTCTCAGACCATCCCGCAGGTGAAGAGGCCAGGTGTCTGGTCTCAGACCATCCCACAGGTGCAGAGGCTGGGTGTCTGGTCTCAGACCATCCCACAGGTGCAGAGGCTGGGTGTCTGGTCTCAGACCATCCCACAGGTGAAGAGGCTGGGTGTCTGGTCTCAGACCATCCCACAGGTGAAGAGGCCAGGTGTCTGGTCTCAGACCATCCCACAGGTGAAGAGGCCAGGTGTCTGATCTCAGACCATCCCACAGGTGAAGAGGCCAGGTGTCTGGTCTCAGACCATCCCACAGGTGAAGAGGCTGGGTGTCTGGTCTCAGACCATCCCACAGGTGAAGAGGCTGGGTGTCTGGTCTCAGACCATCCCACAGGTGAAGAGGCTGGGTGTCTGGTCTCAGACCATCCCACAGGTGAAGAGGCTGGGTGTCTGGTCTCAGACCATCCCACAGGTGAAGAGGCCAGGTGTCTGGTCTCAGACCATCCCACAGGTGAAGAGGCTGGGTGTCTGGTCTCAGACCATCCCACAGGTGAAGAGGCTGGGTGTCTGGTCTCAGACCATCCCACAGGTGAAGAGGCTGGGTGTCTGGTCTCAGACCATCCCACAGGTGAAGAGGCCAGGTGTCTGGTCTCAGACCATCCCACAGGTGAAGAGGCTGGGTGTCTGGTCTCAGACCATCCCACAGGTGAAGAGGCTGGGTGTCTGGTCTCAGACCATCCCACAGGTGAAGAGGCCAGGTGTCTGGTCTCAGACCATCCCACAGGTGAAGAGGCCAGGTGTCTGGTCTCAGACCATCCACAGGTGAAGAGGCCAGGTGTCTGGTCTCAGACCATCCCACAGGTGAAGAGGCTGGGTGTCTGGTCTCAGACCATCCCACAGGTGAAGAGGCCAGGTGTCTGGTCTCAGACCATCCCACAGGTGAAGAGGCCAGGTGTCTGGTCTCAGACCATCCCACAGGTGAAGAGGCTGGGTGTCTGGTCTCAGACCATCCCACAGGTGAAGAGGCTGGGTGTCTGGTCTCAGACCATCCCACAGGTGAAGAGGCTGGGTGTCTGGTCTCAGACCATCCCACAGGTGAAGAGGCTGGGTGTCTGGTCTCAGACCATCCCACAGGTGAAGAGGCCTGGTGTCTGGTCTCAGACCATCCCACAGGTGAAGAGGCCAGGTGTCTGGTCTCAGACCATCCCACAGGTGAAGAGGCTGGGTGTCTGATCTCAGACCATCCCACAGGTGAAGAGGCCAGGTGTCTGGTCTCAGACCATCCCACAGGTGAAGAGGCCAGGTGTCTGGTCTCAGACCATCCCACAGGTGAAGAGGCTGGGTGTCTGGTCTCAGACCATCCCACAGGTGAAGAGGCTGGGTGTCTGGTCTCAGACCATCCCACAGGTGAAGAGGCTGGGTGTCTGATCTCAGACCATCCCACAGGTGAAGAGGCCAGGTGTCTGGTCTCAGACCATCCCACAGGTGAAGAGGCCAGGTGTCTGGTCTCAGACCATCCCACAGGTGAAGAGGCTGGGTGTCTGGTCTCAGACCATCCCACAGGTGAAGAGGCTGGGTGTCTGGTCTCAGACCATCCCACAGGTGAAGAGGCCAGGTGTCTGGTCTCAGACCATCCCACAGGTGAAGAGGCTGGGTGTCTGGTCTCAGACCATCCCACAGGTGAAGAGGCTGGGTGTCTGGTCTCAGACCATCCCACAGGTGAAGAGGCCAGGTGTCTGGTCTCAGACCATCCCACAGGTGAAGAGGCCAGGTGTCTGGTCTCAGACCATCCCACAGGTGAAGAGGCTGGGTGTCTGGTCTCAGACCATCCCACAGGTGAAGAGGCTGGGTGTCTGGTCTCAGACCATCCCACAGGTGAAGAGGCTGGGTGTCTGATCTCAGACCATCCCACAGGTGAAGAGGCCAGGTGTCTGGTCTCAGACCATCCCACAGGTGAAGAGGCCAGGTGTCTGGTCTCAGACCATCCCACAGGTGAAGAGGCTGGGTGTCTGGTCTCAGACCATCCCACAGGTGAAGAGGCCGGGTGTCTGGTCTCAGACCATCCCACAGGTGAAGAGGCCAGGTGTCTGGTCTCAGACCATCCCACAGGTGAAGAGGCTGGGTGTCTGGTCTCAGACCATCCCACAGGTGAAGAGGCTGGGTGTCTGGTCTCAGACCATCCCACAGGTGAAGAGGCCAGGTGTCTGGTCTCAGACCATCCCACAGGTGAAGAGGCTGGGTGTCTGGTCTCAGACCATCCCACAGGTGAAGAGGCCAGGTGTCTGGTCTCAGACCATCCCACAGGTGAAGAGGCTGGGTGTCTGGTCTCAGACCATCCCACAGGTGAAGAGGCTGGGTGTCTGATCTCAAACCATCCCACAGGTGCAGAGGCCAGGTGTCTGGTCTCAGACCATCCCACAGGTGAAGAGGCTGGGTGTCTGGTCTCAGACCATCCCACAGGTGAAGAGGCTGGGTGTCTGGTCTCAGACCATCCCACAGGTGCAGAGGCCGGGTGTCTGGTCTCAGACCATCCCACAGGTGAAGAGGCTGGGTGTCTGGTCTCAGACCATCCCACAGGTGAAGAGGCTGGGTGTCTGGTCTCAGACCATCCCACAGGTGAAGAGGCTGGGTGTCTGGTCTCAGACCATCCCACAGGTGAAGAGGCCAGGTGTCTGGTCTCAGACCATCCCACAGGTGAAGAGGCCGGGTGTCTGGTCTCAGACCATCCCACAGGTGAAGAGGCTGGGTGTCTGGTCTCAGACCATCCCACAGGTGAAGAGGCCAGGTGTCTGGTCTCAGACCATCCCACAGGTGAAGAGGCTGGGTGTCTGGTCTCAGACCATCCCACAGGTGAAGAGGCCAGGTGTCTGGTCTCAGACCATCCCACAGGTGAAGAGGCCAGGTGTCTGGTCTCAGACCATCCCACAGGTGAAGAGGCCAGGTGTCTGGTCTCAGACCATCCACAGGTGAAGAGGCCAGGTGTCTGGTCTCAGACCATCCCACAGGTGAAGAGGCCAGGTGTCTGGTCTCAGACCATCCCACAGGTGAAGAGGCCAGGTGTCTGGTCTCAGACCATCCCACAGGTGAAGAGGCCAGGTGTCTGGTCTCAGACCATCCCACAGGTGAAGAGGCCAGGTGTCTGGTCTCAACCATCCCACAGGTGAAGAGGCCAGGTGTCTGGTCTCAGACCATCCCACAGGTGAAGAGGCCAGGTGTCTGGTCTCAGACCATCCCACAGGTGAAGAGGCCGGGTGTCTGGTCTCAGACCATCCCACAGGTGAAGAGGCTGGGTGTCTGGTCTCAGACCATCCCACAGGTGAAGAGGCCAGGTGTCTGGTCTCAGACCATCCCACAGGTGAAGAGGCCAGGTGTCTGGTCTCAGACCATCCCACAGGTGAAGAGGCCGGGTGTCTGGTCTCAGACCATCCCACAGGTGAAGAGGCCAGGTGTCTGGTCTCAGACCATCCCACAGGTGAAGAGGCCAGGTGTCTGGTCTCAGACCATCCCACAGGTGAAGAGGCCAGGTGTCTGGTCTCAGACCATCCCACAGGTGAAGAGGCCTGGTGTCTGGTCTCAGACCATCCCACAGGTGAAGAGGCTGGGTGTCTGGTCTCAGACCATCCCACAGGTGAAGAGGCTGGGTGTCTGGTCTCAGACCATCCCACAGGTGAAGAGGCCAGGTGTCTGGTCTCAGACCATCCCACAGGTGAAGAGGCTGGGTGTCTGGTCTCAGACCATCCCGCAGGTGAAGAAGCCGGGTGCGGAGGTCCTGGGCTCGTGTGTTCTGCGTTTGTGTGGCCGGTTGGACGTACTTCCAAAATTCTCTATAACGATGTTGGGAGGCAGTTTATGGTAGAGAAATGAACATTCAGTTATTTGGGAACAGATCTGGTGGACATTCCTGCAGTCAGAATACCAATTGAACACTCCATTAGAACATGAAACATCTGTGGCATTGTGAAGAAAGTGAACATAGAATGCCCACCCTAGTCACTCCCTGGCCATAGAGAGGCTTTTATTCTCTATGTTGGTTAGGCCAGGGTGTGACTCGGGTGGGCATTCTATGTTCATTTTCTATGTTTTGTATTTCTTTGTTGTTTGGCCGGGTGTGGTTCTCATTCAGAGGCAGCTGTCTATCCTTGTCTCTGATTGAGAACCATACTTAGGTAGCTTTTTCCCACATGGGCTTTTGTGGGTAGTTGATTTCTGTTTAGTGTTTTCCACCTTTCAGGACTGTTTCGGTTATTCCCTTGTGTTATTTTTGTCTTTAGTGTTCAGTGTCAATAAACAAACATCAACACGTACCACGCTGCACTTTGGTCCTCACCTTCTTCCACTAACAACCTGTACAGAACTACCCACCACCAAAGGACCAAGCAGCGTGGTGAAAGGGACTCCTGGACAGGTGAGCAGCGCTATTTGGACTATGAGACAACCTGGGAGGAAGTAGAAAGGTGGTCGGGCGACCCAGGGAGAGTGCCGGAGCCTGCCTGGGATTCTCTAGAACAGTGTGAGGAGGGGTACCGGAGAATGGAGTTGGCAACACGAACACGGCTGGCAAGGAAGCCCGAGACGCAGCCCCCCCAAAAAAATTGGGGGAGCACTTGGGGAGTGTGGCAAAGTCAGGTTGAAGACCTGAGCCCACTCCCCATGCTTACTGTGGCGAGCAGGGGATTGGTCAGGCCCCATGCTTACTGTGGCGAGCGAGGGGATTGGTCAGGCCCCATGCTTACTGTGGCGAGCATGGGATTGGTCAGGCCCCGTGCTATGGGGTGATGCGCACTGTGTCTCGGCAGAGTATTCACAGGCCGGTGTGCTCGGTGGCAGCGTCCCGCATTCGCCGCGTGGAAGCTGGCATCCAGCCAGAACGTGTGGGGGGACCGCCAGTGCGCCTCCACTGCCCAGTGTGTCCGGTGCCTCGGCCAAGGAGGAGGCCGTCTCCCCAGCCTGCTGCCAGAGCCTCCCTCCTGTCCGGAGCTGTCAGAGCCTCCCGCCTGTCCGGAGCTGCCAGAGCCTCCCGCCTGTCCGGAGCTGCCAGAGCCTCCCGCCTGTCCGGAGCTGCCAGAGCCTCCCGCCTGTCCGGAGCTGCCAGAGCCTCCCGCCTGTCCGGAGCTGCCAGAGCCTCCCGCCTGTCCGGAGCTGCCAGAGCCTCCCGCCTGTCCGGAGCTGCCAGAGCCTCCCGCCTGTCCGGAGCTGCCAGAGCCTCCCGCCTGTCCGGAGCTGCCAGAGCCTCCCGCCTGTCCGGAGCTGCCAGAGCCTCCCACCTGTCCGGAGCTGCCAGAGTCGTATTTAGTATTTAGTGTTTAGTGTCAATAAACAAACATGAACACGTACCACGCTGTGCTTTGGTCCTCACCTTCTTCCACCAACAGCCGGTACATGTTGTGTGAAATTGTCCCCAGCACAAGGTGCACCTGTGGAAGAACACACCTGTGAGAGTGGCCTTTTATTGTCCCCAGCACAAGGTACACCTGTGTAATGATCATGCTGTTTAATCAGCTTCTTGATATGCCACACCTCTCAGGTGGATGGATTATCTTGGCAAATGAGAAATGCTCACTAACAGGGATGTAAACAAATAGAAATCAAATTTGTGTGTAATATTTTAGAGAAATAAGGTTTTTGTGCATATGGAACATTTTCTGTGATCTTAATAAATGTCACCTTATGAAACATGGGACCAACACCTTAAAATGTTGTGTTAATATTTTCTTTGACCTCCAAACTATGATCATATATTTAGATTAATTCTGTTTTAATAACTGTTTTTGGTTCTTTCATCAAATATTTGGCAGCCATCAAATAAATATTTTTTTGTTTTCAAATATATCCTCCCTCCTCCATCCTTCTCCTACCT
>NC_068447.1:4690396-4697896 GCF_023373465.1 Oncorhynchus keta | reverse complement strand
TCTAGAGCTGTGGTAAGATTCTCTCCTCATGGTGGCCTTTACCTCCTCTAGAGCTGTGGTAAGACTCTCTCCTCATGGTGGCCTTTACCTCCTCCAGAGCTGTGATAAGACTCTCTCCTCATGGTGGCCTTTACCTCCTCTAGAGCTGTGGTAAGACTCTCTCCTCATGGTGGCCTTTACCTCCTCTAGAGCTGTGGTAAGATTCTCTCCTCATGGTGGCCTTTACCTCCTCTAGAGCTGTGGTAAGACTCTCTCCTCATGGTGGCCTTTACCTCCTCCAGAGCTGTGATAAGACTCTCTCCTCATGGTGGCCTTTACCTCCTCTAGAGCTGTGGTAAGACTCTCTCCTCTCCTCATGGAGGCCTTTACCTCCTCTAGAGCTGTAATAAGACTCTCTCCTCATGGTGGCCTTTACCTCCTCTAGAGCTGTGGTAAGACTCTCTCCTCATTGTGGCCTTTACCTCCTCAAGAGCTGTGGTAAGTCTCTCTCCTCATGGTGGTCTTTACCTCCTCTAGAGCTGTGGTAAGGTTCTCTCCTCATGGTGGCCTTTACCTCCTCTAGAGCTGTGGTAAGGCTCTCTCCTCTCCTCATGGTGGCCTTTACCTCCTCTAGAGCTGTGGTAAGACTCTCTCCTCTCCTCATGGTGACCTTTACCTCATCCAGAGCTGTGGTAAGACTCTCTCCTGCTCTGGTTGATCCTTCAGCTCAATCTGTCTCTCAGCATGCTGGTGGTGGTGTTGCTGGGGGGACCTGTTGTTTAGGTTTCCGCTACCTTCCCCAGGGTGGGGAAGTCCTGAACAAAAGAGCTGAGCGCATTCTCACTGCTAGCGCTGCCTCAGTGGCCGTGTTGCTACGGTTACCACCAGTCAACACTTGGAGCTAGCCAGTAACTAGCTGACAAATTTGAATTGTGCTAGTTAGCACGATTGTTATTTTAACTCTCTCTGTCAATCTTTTCCTCCTCTTTTGATCTTCAGCTGTACAATTTGACAAAAGCTTTACTTGCTGCCTTTTGAAACCTTTTAATCTGCTATTAAGGATCCGCCCCGTTTTAATCTCACTGCTCTTAAGGATCCGCCCCCTTTTAATCTCACTGCTCTTAAGGATCCGCCCCTTTTAATCTCACTGCTCTTAAGGATCCACCCCCTTTTAATCTCACTGCTCTTAAGGATCCGCCCCCTTTTTTCAATTTTCACCTAAAATGACACAAATCTAACTGCCTGTAGCTCAGGACCCAAATCTAACTGTCTGTAGCTCAGGACCCAAATCTAACTGTCTGTAGCTCAGGACCCAAATCTAACTGTCTGTAGCTCAGGACCCAAATCTAACTGCCTGTAGCTCAGGACCCAAATCTAACTGTCTGTAGCTCAGGACCCAAATCTAACTGCCTGTAGGTCAGGACCCAAATCTAACTGCCTGTAGCTCAGGACCCAAATCTAACTTCCTGTCGTTCAGGACCTGAAGCAAGGATATGCATATTATTGGTGCCATTTGAAAGGAAACACTTTGAAGTTTGTGGAAATGTGAAATTAATGTAGGAGAATATAACACATTAGATCTGGTAAATGATAATACACTTTTGTTTTGTACCATCATGTTTGAAATGCAAGAGAAAGGCCATAATGTGTATTATTCCAGCCCAGGGCGCAATTTAGATTTTGGCCACTAGATGGCAGCAGTGTGTGCGTGCACAGTTTTAGACTGATCCAATGAACCATTGCATTTACGTTCAAAATGTTGTATCAAGACTGCCCAAATGTGCCTAATTGGTTTATTAATAACTTTTCATGTTCATAACTGTGCTCTATCTCCTCAGACAATAGCATGGTATTATTTCACTGTAATAGCTGGTGTAAATTGGACACTGTTTTCGGGACAATTTAAAATGTGTAGAAATTGACCTTGTAGTCTGTGGGAATATTCCCCTTAGCTCTAAACAGTGGTGTCGCCGAACAAGATTCCAATTTTCAAACTTTATTAGTCACATGGTATTATACCGTCCAATGAAATTCAAGATAACAAACGTGAAGTAAATGTCTCAGTAGAATAAATGTTTTTAGCATCAGTATAATACAGGAAGGTACAATTTATAGCCTAATATTTACACGTGTTTTCGGGAAGGTGGGGATGAGGAGGGGGGGGGGGCAGTGTATAAACTGACCAGTATAATAAGAGTCGCAACAGTTTATGTGTATGTACTAAGGTACGTGTGTAGGTACGGAGAATCAGATTCCTGTTAGAATCAGAGCAGGTGGTCAGTCCTGTTAGAATCAGAGCAGGTGGTCAGTCCTGTTAGAATCAGAGCAGGTGGTCAGTCCTGTTAGAATCAGAGCAGGTGGTCAGTCCTGTTAGAATCAGAGCAGGTGGTCAGTCCTGTTAGAATCAGAGCAGGTGGTCAGTCCTGTTAGAATCAGAGCAGGTGGTCAGTCCTGTTAGAATCAGAGCAGGTGGTCAGTCCTGTTAGAATCAGAGCAGGTGGTCAGTCCTGTTAGAATCAGAGTCCTGTTAGAATCAGAGCAGGTGGTCAGTCCTGTTAGAATCAGAGCAGGTGGTGAGTCCTGTCAGAATCAGAGCAGGTGGTCAGTCCTGTCAGAATCAGAGCAGGTGGTCAGTCCTGTTAGAATCAGAGCAGGTGGTCAGTCCTGTTAGAATCAGAGCAGGTGGTCAGTCCTGTTAGAATCAGAGCAGGGGGTCAGTCCTGTTCAGAAATCAGAGCAGGTGGTCAGTCCTGTTAGAATCAGAGCAGGTGGTCAGTCCTGTTAGAATCAGAGCAGGTGGTCAGTCCTGTTAGAATCAGAGCAGGTGGTCAGTCCTGTTAGAATCAGAGCAGGTGGTCAGTCCTGTTAGAATCAGAGCAGGTGGTCAGTCCTGTTAGAATCAGAGCAGGTGGTCAGTCCTGTTAGAATCAGAGCAGGTGGTCAGTCCTGTTAGAATCAGAGCAGGTGGTCAGTCCTGTTAGAAGTCAGAGCAGGTGGTCAGTCCTGTTAGAATCAGAGCAGGTGGTCAGTCCTGTTAGAATCAGAGCAGGTGGTCAGTCCTGTTAGAATCAGAGCAGGTGGTCAGTCCTGTTAGAATCAGAGCAGGTGGTCAGTCCTGTTAGAATCAGAGCAGGTGGTCAGTCCTGTTAGAATCAGAGCAGGTGGTCAGTCCTGTTAGAAGGTCAGAGCAGGTGGTCAGTCCTGTTAGAATCAGAGCAGGTGGTCAGTCCTGTTAGAATCAGAGCAGGTGGTCAGTCCTGTTCAGAGCAGGTGGTCAGTCCTGTTAGAATCAGAGCAGGTGGTCAGTCCTGTCAGAATCAGAGCAGGTGGTCAGTCCTGTTAGAATCAGAGCAGGTGGTCAGTCCTGTTAGAATCAGAGCAGGTGGTCAGTCCTGTTAGAATCAGAGCAGGTGGTCAGTCCTGTTCAGAGCAGGTGGTCAGTCCTGTTAGAATCAGAGCAGGTGGTCAGTCCTGTTAGAATCAGAGCAGGTGGTCAGTCCTGTTAGAATCAGAGCAGGTGGTCAGTCCTGTTAGAATCAGAGCAGGTGGTCAGTCCTGTTAGAATCAGAGCAGGTGGTCAGTCCTGTTAGAATCAGAGCAGGTGGTCAGTCCTGTTAGAATCAGAGCAGGTGGTCAGTCCTGTTAGTGTTAGAATCAGAGCAGGTGGTCAGTCCTGTTAGAATCAGAGCAGGTGGTCAGTCCTGTTAGAATCAGAGCAGGTGGTCAGTCCTGTTAGAATCAGAGCAGGTGGTCAGTCCTGTTAGAATCAGAGCAGGTGGTCAGTCCTGTTAGAATCAGAGCAGGTCAGGTCAGTCCCTGTTAGAATCAGAGCAGGTGGTCAGTCCTGTTAGAATCAGAGCAGGTGGTCAGTCCTGTTAGAATCAGAGCAGGTGGTCAGTCCTGTTAGAATCAGAGCAGGTGGTCAGTCCTGTTAGAAGGTGGTCAGAGAATCAGAGCAGGTGGTCAGTCCTGTTAGAAGGTGGTCAGTCCTGTTAGAGAGCAGGTGGTCAGTCCTGTTAGAATCAGAGCAGGTGGTCAGTCCTGTTAGAATCAGAGCAGGTGGTCAGTCCTGTTAGAATCAGAGCAGGTGGTGGTCAGTGGTCAGTCCTGTTAGAATCAGAGCAGGTGGTCAGTCCTGTTAGAATCAGAGCAGGTGGTCAGTCCTGTTAGAATCAGAGCAGGTGGTCAGTCCTGTTAGAATCAGAGCAGGTGGTCAGTCCTGTTAGTAGAATCAGAGCAGGTGGTCAGTCCTGTTAATCAGAGCAGGTGGTCAGTCCTGTTAGAATCAGAGCAGGTGGTCAGTCCTGTTAGAGAGCAGGTGGTCAGAGCAGGTGGTCAGTCCTGTTAGAATCAGAGCAGGTGGTCAGTCCTGTCAGAATCAGAGCAGGTGGTCAGTCCTGTTAGAATCAGAGCAGGTGGTCAGTCCTGTTAGAATCAGAGCAGGTGGTCAGTCCTGTTAGAATCAGAGCAGGTGGTCAGTCCTGTTAGAATCAGAGCAGGTGGTCAGTCCTGTTAGAATCAGAGCAGGTGGTCAGTCCTGTTAGAATCAGAGCAGGTGGTCAGTCCTGTTAGAATCAGAGCAGGTGGTCAGTCCTGTTAGAATCAGAGCAGGTGGTCAGTCCTGTTAGAATCAGAGCAGGTGGTCAGAATCAGAGCAGGTGGTCAGTCCTGTTAGAATGGTCAGTCCTGTTAGCAGGTGGTCAGTCCTGTTAGAGTCCTGTTAGAATCAGAGCAGGTGGTCAGTCCTGTTAGAATCAGAGCAGGTGGTCAGTCCTGTTAGAATCAGAGCAGGTGGTCAGTCCTGTTAGAATCAGAGCAGGTGGTCAGTCCTGTTAGAATCAGAGCAGGTGGTCAGTCCTGTTAGAATCAGAGCAGGTGGTCAGTCCTGTTAGAATCAGAGTTAGAATCAGGTGGTCAGTCCTGTTAGAATCAGAGCAGGTGGTCAGTCCTGTTAGAATCAGAGCAGGTGGTCAGTCCTGTTAGAATCAGAGCAGGTGGTCAGTCCTGTTAGAATCAGAGCAGGTGGTCAGTCCTGTTAGAATCAGAGCAGGTGGTCAGTCCTGTTAGAATCAGAGCAGGTGGTCAGTCCTGTTAGAATCAGAGCAGGTGGTCAGTCCTGTTAGAATCAGAGAGGTGGTCAGTCCTGTGGTCAGTCCTGTTAGAATCAGAGCAGGTGGTCAGTCCTGTTAGAATCAGAGCAGGTGGTCAGTCCTGTTAGAATCAGAGCAGGTGGTCAGTCCTGTTATCAGAGCAGGTGGTCAGTCCTGTTAGAATCAGAGCAGGTGGTCAGTCCTGTTAGAATGGTCAGTCCTGTTAGAATCAGAGCAGGTGGTCAGTCCTGTTAGAATCAGAGCAGGTGGTCAGGTGGTCAGTCCTGTTAGAATCAGAGCAGGTGGTCAGTCCTGTTAGAATCAGAGCAGGTGGTCAGTCCTGTTAGAGTCCTGTTAGAATCAGAGCAGGTGGTCAGTCCTGTTAGAATCAGAGCAGGTGGTCAGTCCTGTTAGAATCAGAGCAGGTGGTCAGTCCTGTTAGAATCAGAGCAGGTGGTCAGTCCTGTTAGAATCAGAGCAGGTGGTCAGTCCTGTTAGAATCAGAGCAGGTGGTCAGTCCTGGTCAGAAATCAGAGTGGTGGTCAGTCCTGTTAGAATCAGAGCAGGTGGTCAGTCCTGTCAGAATCAGAGCAGGTGGTCAGTCCTGTTAGAATCAGAGCAGGTTAAATCAGAGCAGGTGGTCAGTCCTGTTAGAATCAGAGCAGGTGGTCAGTCCTGTTAGAATCAGAGCAGGTGGTCAGTCCTGTTAGAATCAGAGCAGGTGGTCAGTCCTGTTAGAATCAGAGCAGGTGGTCAGTCCTGTTAGAATCAGAGCATCAGTCCTGTTAGAATCAGAGCAGGTGGTCAGTCCTGTTAGAATCAGAGCAGGTGGTCAGTCCTGTCAGTCCAGGTGGTCAGTCCTGTTAGAATAGAATCAGAGCAGGTGGTCAGTCCTGTTAGAATCAGAGCAGGTGGTAGTCCTGTTAGAATCAGAGCAGGTGGTCAGTCCTGTTAGAATCAGAGCAGGTGGTCAGTCCTGTTAGAATCAGAGCAGGTGGTCAGTCCTGTTAGAACCAGAGCAGGTGGTCAGTCCTGTTAGAATCAGAGCAGGTGGTCAGTCCTGTTAGAATCAGAGCAGGTGGTCAGTCCTGTTAGAATCAGAGCAGGTGGTCAGTCCTGTTAGAATCAGAGCAGGTGGTCAGTCCTGTTAGAATGGTCAGTCCTGTTAGAATCAGAGCAGGTGGTCAGTCCTGTTAGAATCAGAGCAGGTGGTCAGTCCTGTTAGAATCAGAGCAGGTGGTCAGTCCTGTTAGAATCAGAGCAGGTGGTCAGTCCTGTTAGAATCAGAGCAGGTGGTCAGTCCTGTTAGAACCAGAGCAGGTGGTCAGTCCTGTTAGAATCAGAGCAGGTGGTCAGTCCTGTTAGAATCAGAGCAGGTGGTCAGTCCTGTTAGAATCAGAGCAGGTGGTCAGTCCTGTTAGAACCAGAGCAGGTGGTCAGTCCTGTTAGAATCAGAGCAGGTGGTCAGTCCTGTTAGGGTTAGAATCAGAGCAGGTGGTCAGTCCTGTTAGAATCAGAGCAGGTGGTCAGTCCTGTTAGAATCAGAGTAGGTGGTCAGTCCTGTTAGAATCAGAGCAGGTGGTCAGTCCTGTTAGAATCAGAGCAGGTGGTCAGTCCTGTTAGAATCAGAGCAGTGGTCAGTCCTGTTAGAATCAGAGCAGGTGGTCAGTCCTGTTAGAATCAGAGCAGGTGGTCAGTCCTGTTAGAATCAAGCAGGTCAGAACAGGTGGGTCAGTCCTGTTAGAATCAGAGCAGGTGGTCAGTCCTGTTAGAATCAGAGCAGGTGGTCAGTCAGGTGGTCAGTCCTGTTAGAATCAGAGCAGGTGGTCAGTCCTGTTAGGGTTAGAATCAGAGCAGGTGGTCAGTCCTGTTAGAATCAGAGCAGGTGGTCAGTCCTGTTAGAATCCGAGTAGGTGGTCAGTCCTGTTAGAATCAGAGCAGGTGGTCAGTCCTGTTAGAATCAGAGCAGGTGGTCAGTCCTGTTAGAATCAGAGCAGGTGGTCAGTCCTGTTAGAATCAGAGCAGGTGGTCAGTCCTGTTAGAATCAGAGCAGGTGGTCAGTCCTGTTAGGGTTAGAATCAGAGCAGGTGGTCAGTCCTGTTAGAACCAGAGCAGGTGGTCAGTCCTGTTAGAATCAGAGCAGGTGTTCAGTCCTGTTAGAATCAGAGCAGGTGGTCAGTCCTGTCAGAATCAGAGCAGGTGGTCAGTCCTGTTAGAATCAGAGCAGGTGGTCAGTCCTGTCAGAATCAGAGCATGTGGTCAGTCCTGTTAGAATCAGAGCAGGTGGTCAGTCCTGTTAGAATCAGAGCAGGTGGTCAGTCCTGTTAGAATCAGAGCAGGTGGTCAGTCCTGTTAGAATCAGAGCAGGTGGTCAGTCCTGTTAGAATCAGAGCAGGTGGTCAGTCCTGTTAGAATCAGAGCAGGTGGTCAG